>NC_091001.1:5937464-5999964 GCF_041146395.1 Eulemur rufifrons
AACCCTAATCCTTAATGCTAACCCTAACACTAAACCCTAATCCTAAGCCCAACACTTATCCCTAATCCTATCCCTTAACCCTAACCCTAACCCTAATGCTACCCCCTAAACGTAACCCTAACCGTGACCAGTAAACCTAACCCTAACCTCTAACACAAACCATAGCACATAACTCTAACCCTAAAACTAACCCTAACCCTAACCCTAAACCCTAACACTTAACCTTAACACTAAGCGTTAACTCTCACGCTAACCTTTAATCCTAACCCTAATCCTAATCTTCAACCCTAAACCTAACACTTAACCCTAACCCTGTACCAAACCCTAACCCCTCATCTTAACCCTAACCGTAAACCTCAACCCTAAACCAAAGTGTAACCGTTAAACCTAAGAGTAACCTTTAACCCTAACCCTAATCCCTAACCCTAAGCCCTCACCCTAACACTAAACTTCATCCTTAACCCTAACCAGAATCCTAACCCTAAATCTAATTCTCAGACTTCTTGCTTTCTTAGAGTTTAGAAAGCCTGCAATCCTCCCATGCCATGCGTGAAAGGAGGCTCTACCACTGCGTCCTGCATGAAACCCACGGGCTCATACCCAGAGTATGATAGAGTGGGTTCCCGGGTACAATCCCAGCCCTCTAAACTCCCCCCGCCCGCCCAATGCAGACAGGGCCCGTGCGCTAAGCATAAACAATACCTTTAACAGATAACCCTAAGCCTGAATATAACACCCAACCCTGTTCCTATTTCTCCCCTTAACATGAAAACCTCACCGTGCGCCTAACTTTAACCTCTTATCCTAACGTTAATGCATAACCCATTTCCTGAGAACAACCCCTATCCCATAATTCTAACCCTATCTCCTAGTCATCACTGTGACACCTAAACCCTAACCCTAATTCTAAACCGCTAACCCTAACCGTAACCCTACCTACAACCCTAACACTGACAGTAACCCTTACTTCTAACCCCAACGCTATGCCTAACAAAAACCCTAACCCTTGACCCTAACCCTTCACCCTAACCCCTAAGCCTTACCCTAACCCTTAACCCTAATCGTAATCCTAACCATTAAACCTAACCCTAGCTCTTAAAGCTAACCCTAAACCTTACCCTCACGACTAGACCTAACCCTGACACTAACCTAACACCTAACCCTAACCAGAACCCCTAAAGCTAACCCGGAACCCTATCCCTAAACCTAGCAGTAAACTTTAACCCTAAACCTAAGCCCAACCCGTAACCCTCATCCTATCCTTTTACCCTAAAACTAACCCCTAAACCTAACCCCTATACCTCATCCTAACTCTAACCTCAATCCTAATTCTAACCATACCCCTTCATAAAACACTAACTCCTAACCGCTAATCCTAACACTAACCAAAAACCCTAATCACTAATCCCTAACCCTAACGCTTAACCTTTACCCTAACCGTTAACCCTCACCCTAAATCTTAACACTGACCCTAACCTTCACCTTTAACTCTAAGCCTAACCCTTAACCCTACAGTAAGGAAGACCCTTAATGCTAATGGGATCCCTTATCCCTAACCCTAACACTACAGCTAAAAATAACCCTAACCTTTGATCCTTAAACCTAACCCCTAACACTTACTTTAACCCCAAACCCTAACCCTAATCCTAAGCATTAAACCTAACCCTATCTCTTAACCCTAACGCTAGCCCTTACCCTAAGGCCTAGATCTAACCCTAAGTCTAACCTACCGCCTAATCCTAACCTTAAGCCCTAATGCTAACTCTAACCCTGAACCCTAAACCTACCCGTAACCCTTAACACTAACCCTATCCGTGAACCTTAACCCTGACCCTAACCATTACCCGCACCCAAGCATTTAACCCTGACCCTAACCCTAATCCTTAATGCTAACCCTAACACTAAACCCTAATCCTAAGCCCAACACTTATCCCTAATCCTATCCCTTAACCCTAACCCTAACCCTAATGCTACCCCCTAAACGTAACCCTAACCGTGACCAGTAAACCTAACCCTAACCTCTAACACAAACCATAGCACATAACTCTAACCCTAAAACTAACCCTAACCCTAACCCTAAACCCTAACACTTAACCTTAACACTAAGCGTTAACTCTCACGCTAACCTTTAATCCTAACCCTAATCCTAATCTTCAACCCTAAACCTAACACTTAACCCTAACCCTGTACCAAACCCTAACCCCTCATCTTAACCCTAACCGTAAACCTCAACCCTAAACCAAAGTGTAACCGTTAAACCTAAGAGTAACCTTTAACCCTAACCCTAATCCCTAACCCTAAGCCCTCACCCTAACACTAAACTTCATCCTTAACCCTAACCAGAATCCTAACCCTAAATCTAATTCTCAGACTTCTTGCTTTCTTAGAGTTTAGAAAGCCTGCAATCCTCCCATGCCATGCGTGAAAGGAGGCTCTACCACTGCGTCCTGCATGAAACCCACGGGCTCATACCCAGAGTATGATAGAGTGGGTTCCCGGGTACAATCCCAGCCCTCTAAACTCCCCCCGCCCGCCCAATGCAGACAGGGCCCGTGCGCTAAGCATAAACAATACCTTTAACAGATAACCCTAAGCCTGAATATAACACCCAACCCTGTTCCTATTTCTCCCCTTAACATGAAAACCTCACCGTGCGCCTAACTTTAACCTCTTATCCTAACGTTAATGCATAACCCATTTCCTGAGAACAACCCCTATCCCTTAATTCTAACCCTATCTCCTAGTCATCACTGTGACACCTAATCCCTAACCCTAATTCTAAACCGCTAACCCTAACCGTAACCCTACCTACAACCCTAACACTGACAGTAACCCTTACTTCTAACCCCAACGCTATGCCTAACAAAAACCCTAACCCTTGACCCTAACCCTTCACCCTAACCCCTAAGCCTTACCCTAACCCTTAACCCTAATCGTAATCCTAACCATTAAACCTAACCCTAGCTCTTAAAGCTAACCCTAAACCTTACCCTCACGACTAGACCTAACCCTGACACTAACCTAACACCTAACCCTAACCAGAACCCCTAAAGCTAACCCGGAACCCTATCCCTAACCCTAGCAGTAAACTTTAACCCTAAACCTAAGCCCAACCCGTAACCCTCATCCTATCCTTTTACCCTAAAACTAACCCCTAAACCTAACCCCTATACCTCATCCTAACTCTAACCTCAATCCTAATTCTAACCATACCCCTTCATAAAACACTAACTCCTAACCGCTAATCCTAACACTAACCAAAAACCCTAATCACTAATCCCTAACCCTAACGCTTAACCTTTACCCTAGCCGTTAACCCTCACCCTAAATCTTAACACTGACCCTCACCTTCACCTTTAACTCTAAGCCTAACCCTTAACCCTACAGTAAGGAAGACCCTTAATGCTAATGGGATCCCTTATCCCTAACCCTAACACTACAGCTAAAAATAACCCTAACCTTTGATCCTTAAACCTAACCCCTAACACTTACTTTAACCCCAAACCCTAACCCTAATCCTAAGCATTAAACCTAACCCTATCTCTTAACCCTAACGCTAGCCCTTACTCTAAGGCCTAGATCTAACCCTAAGTCTAACCTACCGCCTAATCCTAACCTTAAGCCCTAATGCTAACTCTAACCCTGAACCCTAAACCTACCCGTAACCCTTAACACTAACCCTATCCGTGAACCTTAACCCTGACCCTAACCATTACCCGCACCCAAGCATTTAACCCTGACCCTAACCCTAATCCTTAATGCTAACCCTAACACTAAACCCTAACCCTAAGCCCAACACTTATCCCTAATCCTATCCCTTAACCCTAACCCTAACCCTAATGCTACCCCCTAAACGTAACCCTAACCGTGACCAGTAAACCTAACCCTAACCTCTAACACAAACCATAGCACATAACTCTAACCCTAAAACGAACCCTAACCCTAACCCTAACCCTAAACCCTAACTCTTAACCTTAGCCCTAAGCGTTAACTCTCACGCTAACCTTTAATCCTAACCCTAATCCTAATCTTCAACCCTAAACCTAACACTTAACCCTAACCCTGTACCAAACCCTAACCCCTCATCTTAACCCTAACCGTAAACCTCAACCCTAAACCAAAGTGTAACCGTTAAACCTAAGAGTAACCTTTAACCCTAACCCTAATCCCTAACCCTAAGCCCTCACCATAACACTAAACTTCATCCTTAACCCTAACCATAATCCTAACCCTAAATCTAATTCTCAGACTTCTTGCTTTCTTAGAGTTTAGAAAGCCTGCAATCCTCCCATGCCATGCGTGAAAGGAGGCTCTACCACTGTGTCCTGCATGAAACCCACGGGCCCATACCCAGAGTATGATAGAGTGGGTTCCCGGGTACAAGCCCAGCCCCCTATACTGCCCCCGCCCGCCTAATGCAGACAGGGCCCGTTCGCTAAGCATAAACAATACCTTTAACAGATAACCCTAACCCTGAACATAACACCCAACCCTGTTCCTATTTCTCCCCTTAACACGTAAACCTCACCGTGCGCCTAACTTTAACCTCTTATCCTAACGTTAATGCATAACCCATTTCCTGAGAACAACCCCTATCCCATAATTCTAACCCTATCTCCTAGTCATCACTGTGACACCTAATCCCTAACCCTAATTCTAAACCGCTAACCCTAACCGTAACCCTACCTACAACCCTAACACTGACAGTAACCCTTACTTCTAACCCCAACGCTATGCCTAACAAAAACCCTAACCCTTGACCCTAACCCTTTACCCTAACCCCTAAGCCTTACCCTAACCCTTAACCCTAAACCTAATCCTAACCATTAAACCTAACCCTAGCTCTTAAAGCTAACCCTAAACCTTACCCTCACGACTAGACCTAACCCTGACACTAACCTAACACCTAACCCTAACCAGAACCCCTAAAGCTAACCCTGAACCCTATCCCTAACCCTAGCAGTAAACTTTAACCCTAAACCTAAGACCAACCCGTAACCCTAATCCTATCCTTTTACCCTAAAACTAACCCCTAAACCTAACCCCTATACCTCACCCTAACTCTAACCCCAATCCTAATTCTAACCATACCCCTTCATAAAACACTAACTCCTAACCGCTAACCCTAACACTAACCAAAAACCCTAATCACTAATCCCTAACCCTAACGCTTAACCTTTACCCTAACCGTTAACCCTCACTCTAAATCTTAACACTGACCCTAACCTTAACCTTTAACTTTAAGCCTAACCCTTAACCCTACATTAAGGAAGACCCTTAATGCTAATGGGATCCCTTATCCCTAACCCTAACACTACAGCTAAAAATAACCCTAACCTTTGATCCGTAAACCTAACCCCTAACACTTACTTTAACCCCAAACCCTAACCCTAATCCTAAGCATTAAACCTAACCCTATCTCTTAACCCTAACGCTAGCCCTTACCCTAAGGCCTAGATCTAACCCTAAATCTAACCTACCGCCTAATCCTAACCTTAAGCCCTAATGCTAACTCTAACCCTGAACCCTAAACCTACCCGTAACCCTTAACACTAACCCTATCCGTGAACCTTAACCCTGACCCTAACCATTACCCGCACCCAAGCATTTAACCCTGACCCTAACCCTAATCCTTAATGCTAACCCTAACACTAAACCCTAACCCTAAGCCCAACACTTATCCCTAATCCTATCCCTTAACCCTAACCCTATCCCTAATGCTACCCCCTAAACGTAACCCTAACCGTGACCAGTAAACCTAACCCTAACCTCTAACACAAACCATAGCACATAACTCTAACCCTAAAACGAACCCTAACCCTAACCCTAACCCTAAACCCTAAATCTTAACCTTAGCCCTAAGCGTTAACTCTCACGCTAAACTTTAATCCTAACCCTAATCCTAATCTTCAACCCTAAACCTAACACTTAACCCTAACCCTGTACCAAACCCTAACCCCTCATCTTAACCCTAACCGTAAACCTCAACCCTAAACCAAAGTGTAACCCTTAAACCTAAGAGTAACCTTTAACCCTAACCCTAATCCCTAACCCTAAGCCCTCACCCTAACACTAAACTTCATCCTTAACCCTAACCATAATCCTAACCCTAAATCTAATTCTCAGACTTCTTGCTTTCTTAGAGTTTAGAAAGCCTGCAATCCTCCCATGCCATGCGTGAAAGGAGGCTCTACCACTGTGTCCTGCATGAAACCAACGGGCCCATACCCAGAGTATGATAGAGTGGGTTCCCGGGTACAAGCCCAGCCCCGTATACTGCCCCCGCCCGCCTAATGCAGACAGGGCCCGTGCGCTAAGCATAAACAATACCTTTAACAGATAACCCTAACCCTGAACATAACACCCAACCCTGTTCCTATTTCTCCCCTTAACACGTAAACCTCACCGTGCGCCTAACTTTAACCTCTTATCCTAACCTTAATGCATAACCCATTTCCTGAGAACAACCCCTATCCCATAATTCTAACCCTATCTCCTAGTCATCACTGTGACACCTAATCCCTAACCCTAATTCTAAACCGCTAACCCTAACGGTAACCCTACCTACAACCCTAACACTGACAGTAACCCTTACTTCTAACCCCAACGCTATGCCTAACAAAAACCCTAACCCTTGACCCTAACCCTTTACCCTAACCCCTAAGCCTTACCCTAACCCTTAACCCTAAACCTAATCCTAACCATTAAACCTAACCCTAGCTCTTAAAGCTAACCCTAAACCTTACCCTCACGACTAGACCTAACCCTGACACTAACCTAACACCTAACCCTAACCAGAACCCCTAAAGCTAACCCTGAACCCTATCCCTAACCCTAGCAGTAAACTTTAACCCTAAACCTAAGCCCAACCCGTAACCCTAATCCTATCCTTTTACCCTAAAACTAACCCCTAAACCTAACCCCTATACCTCACCCTAACTCTAACCCCAATCCTAATTCTAACCATACCCCTTCATAAAACACTAACTCCTAACCGCTAACCCTAACACTAACCAAAAACGCTAATCACTAATCCCTAACCCTAACGCTTAACCTTTACCCTAACCGTTAACCCTCACTCTAAATCTTAACACTGACCCTAACTTTAACCTTTAACTTTAAGCCTAACCCTTAACCCTACATTAAGGAAGACCCTTAATGCTAATGGGATCCCTTATCCCTAACCCTAACACTACAGCTAAAAATAACCCTAACCTTTGATCCGTAAACCTAACCCCTAACACTTACTTTAACCCCAAACCCTAACCCTAATCCTAAGCATTAAACCTAACCCTATCTCTTAACCCTAAAGCTAGCCCTTACCCTAAGGCCTAGATCTAACCCTAAATCTAACCTACCGCCTAATCCTAACCTTAAGCCCTAATGCTAACTCTAACCCTGAACCCTAAACCTACCCGTAACCCTTAACACTAACCCTATCCGTGAACCTTAACCCTGACCCTAACCATTACCCGCACCCAAGCATTTAACCCTGACCCTAACCCTAATCCTTAATGCTAACCCTAACACTAAACCCTTACCCTAAGCCCAACACTTATCCCTAATCCTATCCCTTAACCCTAACCCTATCCCTAATGCTACCCCCTAAACGTAACCCTAACCGTGACCAGTAAACCTAACCCTAACCTCTAACACAAACTATAGCACATAACTCTAACCCTAAAACGAACCCTAACCCTAACCCTAACCCTAAACCCTAACTCTTAACCTTAGCCCTAAGCGTTATCTCTCACGCTAAACTTTAATCCTAACCCTAATCCTAATCTTCAACCCTAAACCTAACACTTAACCCTAACCCTGTACCAAACCCTAACCCCTCATCTTAACCCTAACCGTAAACCTCAACCCTAAACCAAAGTGTAACCCTTAAACCTAAGAGTAACCTTTAACCCTAACCCTAATCCCTAACCCTAAGCCCTCACCATAACACTAAACTTCATCCTTAACCCTAACCAGAATCCTAACCCTAAATCTAATTCTCAGACTTCTTGCTTTCTTAGAGTTTAGAAAGCCTGCAATCCTCCCATGCCATGCGTGAAAGGAGGCTCTACCACTGTGTCCTGCATGAAACCCACGGGCCCATACCCAGAGTATGATAGAGTGGGTTCCCGGGTACAAGCCCAGCCCCCTATACTGCCCCCGCCCGCGTAATGCAGACAGGGCCCGTGCGCTAAGCATAAACAATACCTTTAACAGATAACCCTAACCCTGAACATAACACCCAACCCTGTTCCTATTTCTCCCCTTAACACGTAAACCTCACCGTGCGCCTAACTTTAACCTCTTATCCTAACGTTAATGCATAACCCATTTCCTGAGAACAACCCCATCCCATAATTCTAACCCTATCTCCTAGTCATCACTGTGCCACCTAACCCCTAACCCTAATTCTAAACTGCTAACCCTAACCGTAACCCTACCTACAACCCTAACACTGACAGTAACCCTTACTTCTAACCCCAACGCTATGCCTAACAAAAACCCTAACCCTTGACCCTAACCCTTCACCCTAAACCCTAAGCCTTACCCTAACCCTTAACCCTAATCCTAATCCTTAGCATTAATCCTAACCCTAGCTCTTAAAGCTAACTCTAAACCTTACCCTCACGACTAGACCTAACCCTGACACTAACTTAACACCTAACCCTAACCAGAACCCCTAAAGCTAACCCGGAACCCTATCCCTAACCCTAGCAGTAAACTTTAACCCTAAACCTAAGCCCAACCCGTAACCCTAATCCTATCCTTTTACCCTAAAACTAACCCCTAAACCTAACCCCTATACCTCACCCTAACTCTAACCCCAATCCTAATTCTAACCATACCCCTTCATAAAACACTAACTCCTAACCGCTAACCCTAACACTAACCAAAAACCCTAATCACTAATCCCTAACCCTAACGCTTAAACTTTACTCTAACCGATAACCCTCACCCTAAATCTTAACACTGACCCTAACCTTAACCTATAACTCTAAGTCTAACCCTTAACCCTACAGTAAGGAAGACCCTTAATGCTAATGGGATCCCTTATCCCTAACCCTAACACTACTGCTAAAAATAACCCTAACCTTTGATCCTTAAACCTAACCCCTAACACTTACTTTAACCCCAAACCCTAACCCTAATACTAAGCATTAAACCTATACCTATCTCTTAACCCTAACGCTAGCCCTTACCCTAACGCCTAGATCTAACCCTAAATCTAACCTACCGCCTAATCCTAACCTTAAGCCCTAATGCTAACTCTAACCCTGAACCCTAAACCTACCCGTAACCCTTAACACTAACCCTATCCGTGAACCTTAACCCTGACCCTAACCATTACCCGCACCCAAGCATTTAACCCTGACCCTAACCCTAATCCTTAATGCTAACAATAACACTAAACCCTAACCCTAAGCCCAACACTTATCCCTAATCCTATCCCTTAACCCTAACCCTAACCCTAATGCTAACCCCTAAACGTAACCCTAACCGTGACCAATAAACCTAACCCTAACCTCTAACACAAATCATAGCACATAACTCTAACCCTAAAAGTAACCCTAACCCTAACCCTAAACCCTAACTCTTAACCTTAACACTGAGCGTTAACTCTCACGCTAACCTTTAATCCTAACCTTAATCCTAATCTTCAACCCTAAACCTAACACTTAACCCTAACCCTGTACCAAACCCTAACCCCTCATCTTAACCCTAACCGTAATCCTCAACCTTAAACCAAAGTGTAACCGTTAAACCTAAGAGTAACCTTTAACCCTAACCCTAATCCCTAACCCTAAGCCCTCACCCTAACACTAAACTTCATCCTTAACCCTAACCATAATCCTAACCCTAAATCTAATTCTCAGACTTCTTGCTTTCTTAGAGTTTAGAAAGCCTGCAATCCTCCCATGCCATGCGTGAAAGGAGGCTCTACCACTGCGTCCTGCATGAAACCCACGGGCCCATACCCAGAGTATGATAGAGTGTGTTCCCGGGTACAATCCCAGCCCCCTAAACTCCCCCCGCCCGCCTAATGCAGACAGGGCCCGTGCGCTAAGCATAAACAATACCTTTAACAGATAACCCTAACCCTGAACATAACACCCAACCCTGTTCCTATTTCTCCCCTTAACACGTAAACCTCACCGTGCGCCTAACTTTAACCTCTTATCCTAACGTTAATACATAACCCATTTCCTGAAAACAACCCCATCCCATAATTCTAACCCTATCTCCTAGTCATCACTGTGCCACCTAATCCCTAACCCTAATTTTAAACCGCTAACCCTAACGGTAACCCTACCTACAACCCTAACACTGACAGTAACCCTTACTTCTAACCCCAACGCTATGCCTAACAAAAACCCTAACCCTTGACCCTAACCCTTCACCCTAACCCCTAAGCCTTACCCTAACCCTTAACCCTAATCCTAATCCTAACCATTAAACCTAACCCTAGCTCTTAAAGCTAACCCTAAACCTTACCCTCACGACTAGACCTAACCCTGACACTAACCTAACACCTAACCCTAACGAGAACCACTAAAGCTAACCCTGAACCCTATCCCTAACCCCAGCAGTAATCTTTAACCCTAAACCTAAGCCCAACCCCTAACCCTAATCCTATCCTTTTACCCTAAAACTAACCCCTAAACCTAACCCCTATACCTCACCCTAACTCTAACCCCAATCATAATTCTAACCATACCCCTTCATAAAACACTAACTCCTAACCGCTAACCCTAACACTTACCAAAAACCGTAATCACTAATCCCTAACTCTACCGCTTAACCTTTACCCTAACCGTTAACCCTTACCCTAAATCTTAACCCTGACCCTAACATTAACCTTTAACTCTAAGCCTAACCCTTAACCCTACAGTAAGGAAGACCCTTAATGCTAATGGGATCCCTTATCCCTAACCCTAACACTACAGCTAAAAATAACCCTAACCTTGGATACTTAAACCTAACCCCTAACACTTACTTTAACCCCAAACCCTAACCATAATTCTAAGCATTACACCTAACCCTATCTCTTAACCCTAACGCTAGCCCTTACCCTAACGCCTAGATCTAACCCTAAATCTAACCTAACGCCTAATCCTAACCTTAAGCCCTAATGCTAACACTAACCCTGAACCCTAAACCTACCCGTAACCCTTAACACTAACCCTATCCGTGAACCTAAACCCTGACCCTAACCAATACCCGCACCCAAGCATTTAACCCTGACCCTAACACTAATCCTTAATGCTAACCTTAACACTAAACGCTAACCCTAAGCCCAACACTTAACCCTAATCCTATCCCTTAACCCTAACCCTAACCCTAACCCTAATGCTAACCCCTAAACGTAATCCTAACAATGACCAGTAAACCTAACCCTAACCGCTAACACAAACCATAGCACATAACTCTAACCCTAAAACTAACCCTAACCCTAACCCTAAACACTAACCCTTAACCTTAACCCTAAGCATTAACTCTCACGCTAACCTTTAATCCTAACCCTAATCCTAATCTTCAACCCTAAACCTAACACTTAACCCTAACCCTGTACCAAACCCTAACCCCTCATCTTAACCCTAACCGTAAACCTCAACCATGAACCAAAGTGTAACCGTTAAACCTATGAGTAACCTTTAACCCTAACCCTATTCCCTAACCCTAAGCCCTCACCCTAACACTAAACTTCATCCTTAACCCTAACCAGAATCCTAACCCTAAATCTAATTCGCAGACTTCTTGCTTTCTTAGAGTTTAGAAAGCCTGCAATCCTCCCATGCCATGCGTGAAAGGAGGCTCTACCACTGTGTCCTGCATGAAACCCACGGGCCCATACCCAGAGTATGATAGAGTGGGTTCCCGGGTACAATCCCAGCCCCCTAAACTCCCCCGCCCGCCTAATGCAGACAGGGCCCGTGCGCTAAGCATAAACAATACCTTTAACAGATAACCCTAACCCTGAACATAACACCCAACCCTGTTCCTATTTCTCCGCTTAACACGTAAACCTCACCGTGCGCCTAACTTTAACCTCTTATCCTAACGTTAATGCATAATCCATTTCCTGAGAACAACCCCATCTCATAATTCTAACCCTATCTCCTAGTCATCACTGTGACTCCTAATCCCTAACCCTAATTCTAACCCGCTAACCCTAACCGTAACCCTACCTACAACCCTAACACTGACAGTAACCCTTACTTCTAACCCCAACGCTATGCCTAACAAAAACCCTAACCCTTGACCCTAACCCTTCCCCCTAACCCCTAAGCCTTACCCTAACCCTTAACCCTAATCCTAATCCTAACCATTAAACCTAACCCTAGCTCTTAAAGCTAACCCTCAACCTTACCCTCACGACTAGACCTAACCCTGACACAAACCTAACACCTAACCCTAACCAGAACCCCTAAAGCTAACCCTGAAACCTATCCCTAGCCCTAGCAATAGACTTTAACCCTAAACCTAAGCCCAACCCGTAACCCTAATCCTATCCTTTTACCCTAAAATAACCCCTAAACCCAACCCCTAAACCTCACCCTAACTCTAACCCCAATCCTAATTCTAACCATACCCCTTCATAAAACACTAACTCCTAACCGCTAACCCTAACACTAACCAAAAACCCTACTCACTAATCCCTAACCCTAACGCTTAACCTTTACCCTAACCGTTAACCCTCACTCTAAATCTTAACCCTGACCCTAACCTTAACCTTTAACTCTAAGCCTAACACTTAACCCTACAGTAAGGAAGAACCTTAATGCTAATGGGATCTCTTATCCCTAACCCTAACACTACAGCTAAAAATAACCCTAACCTTGAATCCTTAATCCTAACCCCTAACACTTACTTTAACCCCAAACCCTAACCCTAATCCTAAGCATTAAACCTAACCCTATCTCTTAACCCTAACGCTAGCCCTTACCCTAACGCCTAGATCTGACCCTAAATCTAACCTATCGCCTAAGCCTAACATTAAGCCCTAATGCTAACACTAACCCTGAACCCTAAACCTACCCGTAACCCTTAACCCTAACCCTATCCGTTAACCTTAACCCTGACCCTAACCATTACCCGCACCCAAGCATTTAACACTGATTCTAACCCTAATCCTTAATGATAAACCTAACACTAAACCCTAACCCTAAGCCGAACACCTAACCCTAATCCTATCCCTTAACACTAACCCTAACCCTAATGCTACCCCCTAAACGTAACCCTAACCGTGACCAGTAAACCTAACCCTAACCTCTAACACAAACCATAGCACATAACTCTAACCCTAAAACTAACGCTAACCCTAACCGTAACCCGAACCCTAAACCCTAACTCTTAACCTTAACCCTAAGCATTAACTCTCACGCTAACCTTTAATCCTAACCCTAATCCTAATCTTCAACCCTAAACCTAACACTTAACCCTAACCCTGTACCAAACCCTAACCCCTCATCTTAACCCTAACCGTAAACCTCAACCCTAAACCAAAGTGTAACCGTTAAACCTAAGAGTAACCTTTACCCCTAACCCTAATCCCTAACCCTAAGCCCTCACCCTAACACTAAACTTCATCCTTAACCCTAACCAGAATCCTAACCCTAAATCTAATTCTCAGACTTCTTGCTTTCTTAGAGTTTAGAAAGCCTGCAATCCTCCCATGCCATGCGTGAAAGGAGGCTCTACCACTGTGTCCTGCATGAAACCCACGGGCCCATACCCAGAGTATGATAGAGTGGGTTCCCGGGTACAATCCCAGCCCCCTAAACTCCCCCCGCCCGCCTACTGCAGACAGGGCCCGTGCGCTAAGCATAAACAATACCTTTTACAGATAACCCTAACCCTGAACGTAACACCCAACCCTGTTCCTATTTCTCCCCTTAACACGTAAACCTCACCGTGCGCCTAACTTTAACGTCTTATCCTAACGTTAATGCATAACCCATTTCATGAGAACAACCCCTATCCCATAATTCTAACCCTATCTCCTAGTCATCACTGTGACACCTAATCCCTAACCCTAATTCTAAACCGCTAACCCTAACCGTAACCCTACCTACAACCCTAACACTGACAGTAACCCTTACTTCTAACCCCAACGATATGCCTAACAAAAACCCTAACCCTTCACCCTAACCCCTAAGCCTTACCCTAACCCTTAACCCTAATCCTAATCCTAACCATTAAACCTAACCCTAGCTCTTAAAGCTAACCCTAAACCTTACCCTCACGACTAGACCTAACCCTGACAGTAACCTAACACCGAACCCTAACCAGAACCCCTAAAGCTAACCCTGAACCCTATCCCTAACCCTAGCAGTAAACTTTAACCCTAAACCTAAGCCCAACCCGTAACCCTAATCCTATCCTTTTACCCTAAAACTAACCCCTAAACCTAACCCCTATACCTCACCCTAACTCTAACCCCAATCCTAATTCTAATCATACCCCTTCATAAAACACTAACTCCGAACCGCTAACCCTAACACTAACCAAAAACCGTAATCACTAATGCCTAACCCTAACGCTTAACCTTTACCCTAACCGTTAACCCTCACCCTAAATTTTAACACTGACCCTAACCTTAACCTTTAACTCTAAGCCTAACCCTTAAACCTACATGAAGGAAGACCCTTAATGCTAATGGGATCCCTTATCCCTAACCCTAACACTACAGCTAAAAATAACCCTAACCTTTGATCCTTAAACCTAACCCCAAACACTTACTTTAACCCCAAACCCTAACCCTAATCCTAAGCATTAAACCTAACCGTATCTCTTAACCCTAACGCTAGCCCTTACCCTAAGGCCTAGATCTAACTTTAAATCTAAACTACCGCCTAATCCTAACCTTAAGCCCTAATGCTAACACTAACCCTGAACCCTAAACCTACCCGTAACCCTTAACACTAACCCTATCCATGAACCTAAACCCTGACCCAAACCATTACCCGCACCCAAGCATTTAACCCTGACCCTAACCCTAATCCTTAATGCTAACCCTAACACTAAACCCTAACCCTAAGCCCAACACTTAACCCTAATCCTATCCCTTAACCCTAACCCTAACCCTAATGCTACCCCCTAAACGTAACCCTAACCGTGACCAGTAAACCTAACCCTAACCTCTAACACAAACCATAGCACATAACTCTAACCCTAAAACTAACCCTAACCCTAACCCTAACCCTAAACCCTAACTCTTAACCTTAACATTAAGCGTTAACTCTCACGCTAACCTTTAATCCTAACCCTAACCCTAATCTTCAACCCTAAACCTAACACTTAACCCTAACCCTGTACCAAACCCTAACCCCTCATCTTAACCCTAACGGTAAACCTCAACCCTAAACCAAAGTGTAACAGTTAAACCTAAGAGTAACCTTTATCCCTAACCCTATTCCCTAACCCTAAGCCCTCACCCTAACACTAAACTTCATCCTTAACCCTAACCAGAATCCTAACCCTAAATCTAATTCTCAGACTTCTTGCTTTCTTAGAGTTTAGAAAGCCTGCAATCCTCCCATGCCATGCGTGAAAGGAGGCTCTACCACTGTGTCCTGCATGAAACCCACGGGCCCATACCCAGAGTATGATAGAGTGGGTTCCCGGGTACAATCCCAGCCCCCTCAACTCCCCCCGCCCGCCTAATGCAGACAGGGCTCGTGTGCTAAGCATAAACAATACCTTTAACAGATTACCCTAACCCGCAACATAACACCCAACCCTGTTCCTATTTCTCCCCTTAACACGTAAACCTCACCGTGCGCCTAACTTTAACCTCTTATCCTAACGTTAATGCATAACCCATTTCCTGAGAACAACCCCATCCCATAATTCTAACCCTATCTCCTAGTCATCACTGTGACACCTAATCCCTAACCCTAATTCTAAACCGCTAACCCTAACCGTAACCCTACCTACAACCCTAACACTGACAGTAACCCTTACTTCTAACCCCAACGCTATGCCTAACAAAAACCCTAACCCTTGACCCTAACCCTTCACCCTAACCCCTAAGCCTTACCCTAACCCTTAACCCTAATCCTAATCCTAACCATTAAACCTAACCCTAGCTCTTAAAGCTAACCCTAAACCTTACCCTCACGACTAGACCTAACCCTGACACTAACCTAACACCTAACCCTAACCAGAACCCCTAAAGCTAACCCTGAACCCTATCCCTAACCCTAGCAGTAAACTTTAACCCTAAACCTAAGCCCAACCCGTAACCCTAATCCTATCCTTTTACCCTAAAACTAACGCCTAAACCTAACCCCTATACCTCACCCTAACTCTAACCCCAATCCTAATTCTAACCATACCCCTTCATAAAACACTAACTCCTAACCGCTAACCCTAACACTAACCAAAAACCCTAATCACTAATTCCTAACCATAACGCTTAACCTTTACCCTGACCGTTAACCCTCACCCTAAATCTTAACACTGACCCTAACCTTAACCTTTAACTCTAAGCCTAACCCTTAACCCTACAGAAAGGAAGACCCTTAATGCTAATGGGATCCCTTATCCCTAACCCTAACACTACAGCTAAAAATAACCCTAACTTTGATCCTTAAACCTAACCCCTAAGACTTACTTTAACCCCAAACCCTAACCCTAATCCTAAGCATTAAACCTAACCCTATCTCTTAACCCTAACGCTAGCCCTTACCCTAACGCCTAGATCTAACCCTAAATCTAACCTACCGCCTAATCCTAACCTTAAGCCCTAATGCTAACACTAACCCTGAACCTAAAACCTACCCGTAACCCTTAACACTAACCCTATCCGTGAACCTTAACCCTGACCCTAACCATTACCCGGACCCAAGCATTTAACCCAGACCCTAAACCTAATCCTTAATGCTAACCCTAACACTAAACCCTAACCCTAAGCCCAACACTTAACCCTAATCCTATCCCTTAACCCTAACCCTAACCCTAATGCTAACCCCAAAACGTAACCCTAACCGTGACCAGTAAACCTAACCCTAACCTCTAACACAAACCATAGCACATAACTCTAACCCTAAAACTATCCCTAACCCTAACCTTAACCCGTAACTAATAACCTTTACCCTAAGCGTTAACTCTCACGCTAAACTTTAATCCTAACCCTAATCCTAATCTTCAACCCTAAACCTAACACTTAACCCTAACCCTGTACCAAACCCTAACCCCTCATCTTAACCCTAACCGTAAACCTCATCCCTAAACCAATGTGTAACCGTTAAACCTAAGAGTAACCTTTAACCCTAATCATAATCCCTAACCCTAAGCCCTCACCCTAACACTAAACTTCATCCTTAACCCTAACCATAATCCTAACCCTAAATCTAATTCTCAGACTTCTTGCTTTCTTACAGTTTAGAAAGCCTGCAATCCTCCCATGCCATGCGTGAAAGGAGGCTCTACCACTGTGTCCTGCATGAAACCCACGGGCCCATACCCAGAGTATGATAGAGTGGGTTCCCGGGTACAATCCCAGCCCCCTAAACTCCCCCCGCCCGCCTAATGCAGACAGGGCCCGTGCGCTAAGCATAAACAATATCTTTAACAGATAACCCTAACCCTGAACATAACACCCAACCCTGTTCCTATTTCTCCCCTTAACACGTAAACCTCACCGTGCGCCTAACATTAACCTCTTATCCTAAAGTTAATGCATAACCCATTTCCTGAGAACAACCCCTATCCCATAATTCTAACCCTATCTCCTAGTCATCACTGTCACACCTAATCCCTAACCCTAATTCTAAACCGCTAACCCTAACCGTAACCCTACCTACAACCCTAACACTGACAGTAACCCTTACTTCTAACCCCAACGCTATGCCTAACAAGAACCCTAACCCTTGACACTAACCCTTCACCCTAACCCCTAAGCCTTACCCTAACCCTTAACCCTAATCCTAATCCTAACCATTAAACCTAACCCTAGCTCTTAAAGCTAACCCTAAACCTTACCCTCACGACTAGACCTAACCCTGACAGTAACCTAACACCTAACCCTAACCAGAACCCCTAAAACTAACACTGAACCCTATCCCTAACCCCAGCAGTAAACTTTAACCCTAAACCTAAGCCCAACCCGTAACCCTAATCCTATCCTTTTACCCTAAAACTAACTCCTAAACCTAACCCCTATACCTCACCCTAACTCTAACCCCAATCCTAATTCTAACCATACCCCTTCATAAAACACTAACTCCTAACCGCTAACCCTAACACTAACCAAAAACCCTAATCACTAATCCCTAACCCTAACGCTTAACCTTTACCCTAACCGTTAACCCTCACCATAAATCTTAACACTGACCCTAACCTTAACCTTTAACTCTAAGCCTAACCCTTAACCCTACAGGAAGGAAGACCCTTAATGCTAATGGGATCCCTTATCCCTAACCCTAACACTACAGCTAAAAATAACCCTAACCTTGGATCCTTAAACCTAACCCCTAACACTTACTTTAACCCCAAACCCTAACCCTAATCCTAAGCATTAAACCTAACCCTATCTCTTAACCCTAACGCTAGCACTTACCCTAACGCCTAGATCTAACCCTAAATCTAACCTACCGCCTAATCCTAACCTTAAGCCCTAATGCTAACTCTAACCCTCAACCCTAAACCTACCCGTAACCCTTAACACTAACCCTATCCGTGAACCTTAACCGTGACCCTAACCATTACCCGCACCCAAGCATTTAACCCTGACCCTAACCCTAATCCTTAATGCTAACCTTAACACTAAACCCTAACCCTAAGCCCAACACTTATCCCTAATCCTATCCCTTAACCCTAACCCTAACCCTAATGCTACGCCCTAAACGTAACCCTAACCATGACCAGTAAACCTAACCCTAACCTCTAACACAAACCATAGCACATAACTCTAACCCTAAAACTAACCCTAACCCTAACCCTAACCCTAAACCCTAACTCTTAACCTTAACCCTAAGCGTTAACTCTCATGCTAACCTTTAATCCTAACCCTAATCCTAATCTTCAACCCTAAACCTAACACTTAACCCTAACCCTGTACCAAACCCTAACCACTCATCTTAACCCTAACCGTAAACCTCAACCCTAAACGACAGTGTAACCGTTAATCCTAAGAGTAACCTTTAACCCTAACCCTAATCCCTAACCCTAAGCCCTCACCCTAACACTAAACTTCATCCTTAACCCTAACCAGAATCCTAACCCTAAATCTAATTCTCAGACCTCTTGCTTTCTTAGAGTTTAGAAAGCCTGCAATCCTCCCATGCCATGCGTGAAAGGAGGCTCTACCACTGTGTCCTGCATGAAACCCACGGGCCCATACCCAGAGTATGATAGAGTGGGTTCCCGGGTACAATCCCAGCCCCCTAAACTCCCCCCGCCCGCCTAATGCAGACAGGGCCCGTGCGCTAAGCATAAACAATACCTTTAACAGATAACCCTAACCCTGAACATAACACCCAACCCTGTTCCTATTTCTCCCCTTAACACGTAAACCTCACCGTGCGCCTAACTTTAACCTCTTATCCTAACCTTAATGCATAACCCATTTCCTGAGAACAACCCCTATCCCATAATTCTAACCCTATCTCCTAGTCATCACTGTGACACCTAATCCCTAACCCTAATTCTAAACCGCTAACCCTAACCGTAACCCTACCTACAACCCTAACACTGACAGTAACCCTTACTTCTAACCCCAACGCTATGCCTAACAAAAACCCTAACCCTTGACCCTAACCCTTCACCCTAACCCCTAAGCCTTACCCTAACCCTTAACCCTAATCCTAATCCTAACCATTAAACCTAACCCTAGCTCTTAAAGCTAACCCTAAACCTTGCCCTCACGACTAGACCTAACCCTGACACTAACCTAACACCTAACACTAACCAGAACCCCTAAAGCTAACCCTGAACCCTATCCCTAACCCTAGCAGTAAACTTTAACCCTAAACCTAAGCCCAACCCGTAACCCTAATCCTATCCTTTTACCCTAAAACTAACCCCTAAACCTAACCCCTATACCTCACCCTAACTCTTACCCCAATCCTAATTCTAACCATACCCCTTCATAAAACACTAACTCCTAAGCGCTAACCCTAACACTAACCAAAAACCCTAATCACTAATCCCTAACCCTAACGCTTAACCTTTACCCTGACCGTTAACCCTCACCCTAAATCTTAACACTGACCCTAACCTTAAACTTTAACTCTAAGCCTAACCCTTAACCCTACAGGAAGGAAGACCCTTAATGCTAATGGGATCCCTTATCCCTAGCCCTAACACTACAGCTAAAAGTAACCCTAACCTTTGATCCTTAAACCTAACCCCTAACACTTACTTTAACCCCAATCCCTAACCCTAATCCTAAGCATTAAAGCTAACCCTATCTCTTAACCCTAACGCTAGCCCTTACCCTAACGCCTAGATCTAACCCTAAATCTAACCTACCGCCTAATCCTAACCTTAAGCCCTAATGTTAACACTAACCCTGAACCCTAAACCTACCCGTAACCCTTAACACTAACCCTATCCGTGAACCTAAACCCTGACCCTAACCATTACCCGCACCCAAGCATTTAACCCTGATCCTAACGCTAATCCTTAATTCTAACCTTAACACTAAACCCTAACCCTAAGCCCAACACTTAACCTTAATCCTATCCCTTAACCCTAACCCTAATGTAACCCCTAAACGTAACCCTAACCGTGACCAGTAAACCTAACCCTAACCTCTAACACAAACCATAGCACATAACTCTAACCCTAAAACTAACCCTAACACTAACACTAACCCTAAACCCTAACACTTAACCTTAACCCTAAGCGTTAACTCTCACGCTAACCTTTAATCCTAACCCTAATCCTAATCTTCAACCCTAAACCTAACACTTAACCCTAACCCTGTACCAAACCCTAACCCCTCATCTTAACCCTAACCGTAAACCTCAACCCTAAACCAAAGTGTAACCGTTAAACCTAAGAGTAACCTTTCACCCTAACCATAATCCCTAACCCTAAGCCCTCACACTAACACTAAACTTCATCCTTAACCCTAACCAGAATCCTAACCCTAAATCTAATTCTCAGACTTCTTGCTTTCTTAGAGTTATAAAGCCTGCAATCCTCCCATGCCATGCGTGAAAGGAGGCTCTACCACTGTGTCCTGCCTTAAACCCATGGGCCCATACCCAGAGTATGATAGAGTGGGTTCCCGGGTACAATCCCAGCCCCCTAAACTCCCCCCGCCCGCCTAATGCAGACAGGGCCCGTGCGCGAAGCATAAACAATACCTTTAACAGATAACCCTAACCCTGAACATAACACCCAACCCTGTTCCTATTTCTCCCCTTAACACGTAAACCTCACCGTGCGCCTAACTTTAACCTCTTATCCTAACGTTAATGCATAACACTTTTCCTGAGAACAACCCCTATCCCATAATTCTAACCCTATCTCCTAGTCATCACTGTGACACCTAACCCCTAACCCTAATTCTAAACCGCTAACCCTAACCGTAACCCTAACTACAACCCTAACACTGACAGTAACCCTTATTTCTAACCCCAACGCTATGCCTAACAAAAACCCTAACCCTTGACCCTAACCCTTCTCCCTAACCCCTAAGCCTTACCCTAACCCTTAACCCTAATCCTAATCCTAACCATTAAACCTAACCCTAGCTCTTAAAGCTAACCCTAAACCTTACCCTCACGACTAGACCTAACCCTGACACTAACCTAACACCTAACCCTAACCAGAACCCCTAAAGCTAACGCTGTACCCTATCCCTAACCCTACCAGTAAACTTTAACCCTAAACCTAAGCCCAACCCGTAACCCTAATCCTATCCTTTTACCCTAAAACTAACCCCTAAACCTAACCCCTTTACCTCACCCTAACTCTAACTCCAATCCTAATTCTAACCATACCCCTTCTTAAAACACTAACTCCTAACCGCTAACACTAACACTAACCAAAAACCCTAATCACTAATCCCTAACCCTAACGCTTAAACTTTACCCTAACCGTTAACCCTCACCCTAAATCTTAACACTGACCCTAACCTTAACCTTTAACTCTAAGCCTAACCCTTAACCCTACAGTAAGGAATAACCTTAATGCTAATGGGATCCCTTATCCCTAACCCTAACACTACAGCTAAAAATAACCCTAACCTTGGATCCTTAAACCTAACCCCTAACACTTACTTTAACCCCAAACCCTAACCCTAACCCTAACCCTAACCTAACCCTATCTCTTAACCCTAACGCTAGCCCTTACCCTAATGCCTAGATCTAACCCTAAATCTAACCTACCGCCTAATCCTAACCTTAAGCCCTAATGCTAACTCTAACCCTCAACCCTACACCTACCCGTAACCCTTAACACTAACCCTATCCGTGAACCTTAACCCTGACCCTAACCATTATCCGCACCCAAGCATTTAACCCTGACCCTAACCCTAATCCTTAATGCTAACCCTAACACTAAACCCTAACCCTAAGCCCAACACTTATCCCTAACCCTATCCCTTTACCCTAACCCTAACCCTAATGCTACGCCCTAAACGTAACCCTAACCATGACCAGTAAACCTAACCCTTACCTCTAACACAAAACATAGGACATAACTCTAACCCTAAAACTAACCCTAACCCTAACTCTAAACCCTAACTCTTAACATTAACCCTAAGCGTTAACTCTCACGCTAACCTTTTATCCTAATCCTAATCCTAATCTTCAACCCTAAACCTAACACTTAACCCTAACCCTGTACCAAACCCTAACCCCTCATCTTAACCCTAACCGTAAACCTCAACCCTAAACCAAAGTGTAACCGTTAAACCTAAGAGTAACCTTTAACCCTAACCCTAATCCCTAACCCTAAGCCCTCACCCTAACACTAAACTTCATCCTTAACTCTAACCAGAATCCTAACCCTAAATCTAATTCTCAGACTTCTTGCTTTCTTAGAGTTTAGAAAGCCTGCAATCCTCCCATGCCATGCGTGAAAGGAAGCTCTACCACTTCGTCCTGCATGAAACCCACGGGCTCATACCCAGAGTATGATAGAGTGGGTTCTCGGGTACAATCCCAGCCCCCTAAACTCCCCCCGCCCGCCTACTGCAGAGAGGGCCCGTGCGCTAAGCATAAACAATACCTTTAACAGATAACCCTAACCCTGAACATAACACCCAACCCTGTTCCTATTTCTCCCCTTAACACGTAAACCTCACCGTGCGCCTAACTTTAACCTCTTATCCTAACGTTAATGCATAACCCATTTCCTGAGAACAACCCCTATCCCATAATTCTAACCCTATCTCCTAGTCATCACTGTGACACCTAATCCCTAACCCTAATTCTAAACCGCTAACCCTAACCGTAACCCTACCTACAACCCTAACACTGACAGTAACCCTTACTTCTAAACCCAACGCTATGCCTAACAAAAACCCTAACCCTTGACCCTAACCCTTCACCCTAACCCCTAAGCCTTACCCTAACCCTTAACCCTAATCCTAATCCTAACCATTAAACCTAACCCTAGCTCTTAAAGCTAACCCTAAACCTTACCCTCACGACTAGACCTAACCCTGACACTAACCTAACACCTAACCCTAACCAGAACCCCTAAAGCTAACCCTGAACCCCATCCCTAACCCTAGCAGTAAACTTTAACCCTAAACCTAAGCCCAACCCGTAACCCTAATCCTATCCTTTTACCCTAAAACTAACCCCTAAACCTAACCCCTATACCTCACCCTAACTCTAACCCCAATCCTAATTCTAACCATACCCCTTCATAAAACACTAACTCCTAACCGCTAACCCTAACACTAACCAAAAACCCTAATCACTAATCCCTAAACCTAATGCTTAACCTTCACCCTAACCGTTAACCCTCCCCCTAAATCTTAACCTTTAACTCTAAGCCTAACCCTTAACCCTACAGTAAGGAAGACCCTTAATGCTAATGGGATCCCTTATCCCTAACCCTAACACTACAGCTAAAAATAACCCTAACCTTGGATCCTTAAACCTAACCCCTAACACTTACTTTAACCCCAAACTCTAACCCTAATCCTAAGCATTAAACCTAACCCTATCTCTTAACCCTAACGCTAGCCCTTACCCTAACGCCTAGATCTAACCCTAAATCTAACCTACCGCCTAATCCTAACCTTAAGCCCTAATGCTAACACTAACCCTGAACCCTAAACCTACCCGTAACCCTTAACACTAACCCGATCCGTGAACCTTAACCCTGACCCTAACCATTACACGCACCCAAGCATTTAACCCTGATTCTAACCCTAATCCTTAATGATAAACCTAACACTAAACCCTAACCCTAAGCCCAACATTTAACCCTAATCCTATCCCTTAACCCTAACCCTAACCCTAATGCTACCCCCTAAACGTAACCCTAACCGTGACCAGTAAACCTAACCCTAACCTCTAACACAAACCATAGCACATAACTCTAACCCTAAAACTAACCCTAACCCTAACCCTAACCCTAAACCCTAACTCTTAACCTTAACCCTAAGTGTTAACTCTCACGCTAACCTTTAATCCTAACCCTAATCCTAATCTTCAACCCTAAACCTAACACTTAACCCTAACCCTGTACCAAACCCTAACCCCTCATCTTAACCCTAACCGTAAACCTCAATCCTAAACCAAAGTGTAACCGTTAAACCTAAGAGTAACCTTTAACCCTAACCCTAATCCCTAACCCTAAGCCCTCACCCTAACACTAAACTTCATCCTTAACCCTAACCAGAATCCTAACCCTAAATCTGATTCTCTGACTGCTTGCTTTCTTAGAGTTTAGAAAGCCTGCAATCCTCCCATGCCATGCGTGAAAGGAGGCTCTACCACTGTGTCCTGCATGAAACCCACGGGCCGATACCCAGAGTAGGATAGAGTGGGTTCCCGGGTACAATCCCAGCCCCCTAAACTCCCCCCGCCCGCCTAATGCAGACAGGGCCCGTGCGCTAAGCATAAACAATACCTTTAACAGATAACCCTAACCCTGAACATAACACCCAACCCTGTTCCTATTTCTCCCCTTAACACGTAAACCTCACCGTGCGCCTAACTTTAACCTCTTATCCTAACGTTAATGCATAACCCATTTCCTGAGAACAACCCCTATCCCATAATTCTAACCCTATCTCCTAGTCATCACTGTGACACCTAACCCCTAACCCTAATTCTAAACTGCTAACCCTAACCGTAACCCTACCTACAACCCTAACACTGACAGTAACCCTTACTTCTAACCCCAACGCTATGCCTAACAAAAATCCTAACCCTTGACCCTAACCCTTCACCCTAACCCCTAAGCCTTACCCTAACCCTTAACCCGAATCCTAATCCTAACCATTAAACCTAACCCTAGCTCTTAAAGCTAACCCTAAACCTTACCCTCACGACTAGACCTAACCCTGACACTAACCTAACACCTAACCCTAACCAGAACCCCTAAAGCTAACCCTGAACTCTATCCCTAACCCTAGCAGTAAACTTTAACCCTAAACCTAAGCCCAACCCGTAACCCTAATCCTATCCTTTTACCCTAAAACTAACCCCTAAACCTAACCCCTATACCTCACCCTAACTCTAACCCCAATCCTAATTCTAACCATACCCCTTCATAAAACACTAACTCCTAACCGCTAACCCTAACACTAACCAAAAACCCTAATCACTAATCCCTAACCCTAACGCTTAACCTTTACCCTAACCGTTAACCCTCACCCTAAATCTTAACACTGACCCTAACCTTAACCTTTAACTCTAAGCCTAACCCTTAATGGGATCCCTTATCCCTAACCCTAACACTACAGCTAAAAATAACCCTAACCTTGGATACTTAAACCTAACCCCTATCACTTACTTTAACCCCAAACCCTAACCCTAATCTAAGCATTAAACCTAACCCTATCTCTTAACCCTAACACTAACCCTTACCCTAACGCCTAGATCTAACCTAAATCTAACCTACCGCCTAATCCTAACCTTAAGCCCTAATGCTAACTCTAACCCTGAACCCTAAACCTACCTGTAACCCTTAACACTAACCCTATCCATAATCCCCTTCCCCTAACTCTGTTAACCCTCACCCTATCCCTCAACCCTGACCCTAACCTTAAACCTTAATCCTAACTATGCGTGAGATGAGCCTCTGCCTTTGTCCTGCGTGACAGTTCAATTCCAACACCCAGGGTATGATGAAGTGGGACACAGCCTTCCTCCACACCCACACTGCCCCGTACGTTAGACAGGGCCCATGCCCTAACACACACCGTTAAACGTAAGCCCTAACCCTATCACCAAACCAAACCCTTTGTAACCCTAAACCTAAACGCAACCACTAAACATAATCCTAATCTCTCACCCTAACAGTAATCCTCACACTAATTCTAACCTAAAACCCTAACCCCTATATCTAATCCTAGTTCCTAACACCTAACCTTACCCTAAACGGAATTCTAATTCTCAGACTTTTTCAATTCAAAAACTTAAAAAAGCCTACAATCCACCAATGCCGTGTCTGAGATGAGCGTCCGCCCCTATATCCTGCATGACAGGCAGGCGCCAATGCCCTGGGTACTATGGAGTGGAGTCCTGGGGTCTGTAGGCTTGCTAAACTCCAGTTTGGAAGAATTGCTACAGTCATATATAGGGATGCTTACATTTACTTATAGAAAGCAACTATTGGTGTGTGATTTGTAGGCTTGCCTTACTCTAGTTTGGATGAAGAAGCTGAATCATATATAGGAATATTAGCTTTGAGTTAGAGGAAGCATCTATGGGGGGTGCTTTTTTGGCTTGTTAAACTCTGGTTTGGAAGAAGTTCGAGAGTCTTATATAGGAACGATATCATTCATTCAGAGAAAGCAATTATAGGGAGTTGGTTTGTAGGCTTGCTAAGCTCTAGCTTGGAGGAAGGCGAGAGTCATATATAGGAACGCTTACGTTCACATAAAGCGTCTACGGGGGGACGGTTTCTACGCTTCCTAAACTCTAGCTTGGAAAAAGAGGACAGTTATGTATAGGAACTCTCGGCGGGGGATTTGTAGCATTGCTAAAATCTTAGATTGGAAAAGTTGCGAGAGTCATACATAGGAATGTTAACATTCACTCAATGAAAGCAACTATAAGGGGTGCTTTCCAGGCTGGCTACACTCTAATTTGGAAAAAGTGCGACAGTCATATATAGGAAGGCTTATATTCACTCAGACAAAGCAATTATGTGTAGGTGTATAGTAGGCATGCTAACTCTAGTTTGGAAAATTACGAGAGCCATCTATAGGAAAGCTTACAGTAACTTAGAGAAAACAACGAACAGGGGTGGAGTGTAGACTTGCTAAACTCTAGTTTGGAGGAAGTGCCATAGTCATATATAGGAACGCTTAAATTCGTTCAGAGAAAACAGCTGTCGGGGATTGGTTTGTAGACTTAACTCTAGCTTGGAAGAAGTGCGAGAGACATATATAGGAATGTTTACATTGACTCAAAGAAAGCAACTATGGGGGAGTGTTATTTTGGCATGCCAGATGTTAGTTAAGAAGAGGTACAAGACTCATATATAGGAATGCTTACATTCACACAGCCAGAGCAACTACGGAGTAGTGTCAGGTAGACATGTTAAAGTCTAGCTTGGGAGAAGTTCCAGAGTCCTATATAGGAAAGGTAACAGCCACTTTGAAAAAGCAAGTCTTGGCGGGTGGTTTGTAGGCCTGCAAAACCCTGTTTTGGTTGAAGTGTGAGAGTCATATATGAGAACGCTTACATTCACTCAGAGAAAGCAATGATGGGGTTGTTTGTAGGCTTACTAAACTGCAGTTTGGAAGAAGCACGAGAATCACATATAGGAACACATACATTTTGACGCACTGAAAGTAACTATGGGGTGGTGTTTTATAGGCATGCTAAACTCTAGTTTGGACGAAGTTTGAGAATCACATATAAGAAAGCTTAGAGTCACTTAGAGAAAGCAAATCTCTGGGTGTGGAATGTAGGCCTGCTAAACTCTATTTTGGTTTAAGAGTGAGAGTCATATATGGGAAGGCTTACATTCCCTCAGAGAAAGCAACGACGGCGTGGTGGTTTGTAGGCATACTAAACTCTAGTTTGGAAGAAGTAGGAGAATGATATATGGGAACGCTTACATTCGCGTAGAGAAAGCAATTATGGGGTGGCGTTTTTGTAGCCATGCTAATCTCTAGTTTGGAAGAAGTTAAGGAGTAATATATAGGAAAGGGTACAGTCATAGAAACCCACTCTCGGGGGATGTTTTGTACACCTGCAAAACTCCAGTTTGGAAGTGGGAGAGAGTCATATTGGGGACCGCGTGCATTCACGCAGAGAAATCAACGATGGGATTGTGATTTGTAGGCATAGTCAACTCTAGTTTGGAAGAAGTACGAGAATCGTATATAGGAACGCTTACCTTCACGCAGAGAAAGCAACTATGGAGTGATGTTTGTATGCCGACTAAAATATAGTTTGGAGGAAGTTCGAGAGCCATATCTGGGAAGCTTACAGTCACTTAGAGAAAGCAACTCTCGGGGGTGTTTCGTAGGCCTGCTAAACTCTATTTTCAATGAAGTGTTAGAATAATATATGGGAACTCAGTGAAAGCAACGTTGTGGTTGTGGTTCCTAGGCATACTAACCTGTAATTTGGAAGAAGCAAGAGAATAACTTGTAGAACCGCTTACATTCCGGCACCCAATGCAACTATGGTGTGGTGTTTTGTAGGGTGCAAAACTCTAGTTTGGACGAAGTTTGAGAGTCATATACAGGAAAGTTTACAGTCACGTAGAGAAAGCAACTCTCTGGGTGTGGAATGTAGAGTTATTTTGGTTGAAATAGTTATTTTGGTTGAAGTGTGAGAGTCATATGTGGGAACGCTTACATTCACTCAGAGAAAACAACGTTTGGGTGGTGGTTTGTAGGGCATACTAAACTGTAGTTTGGAAGAAGTACGAGAGTCCTATATAGGAACACTTACATTCACGCAGAGAAAGCACTTATGGCATCAAGTTTTGTAGGCATGCTAAACTGCAGTTTGGAAGAAGTTGGAGAACCTTATACAGGAAAGATTACCGTCACCTAGGGAAAGCAACTCTCGGGAGATTTTTTTTGTACACATGCTAAACTCTAATTTGGATGAAGTGTGAGAGTCAAACATGGGACCGCTTACATTCCCTCAGAGAAACAACACTGGGGTGGTTTTTGTAGGCATACTAAATAGTTTGGAAGAAGTACGAGAATATTTGGGAACACTTACATTCACACAGAGAAAGCAACTACGGGGTGGTGTTTTGTAAGCATGCTATAGTTTGGAAGAAGTTCTAAAGCTGAACAGTCACTTAGAGAAAGCAACTCTTGGTGGGTGATTTTTAGGTCTGCTAAATTGTATTTTGAAAGAAGTACCAGAGTCATATATACTAATGCTTACATTCATGCAAAGAAAAAACCATGGGGTGATGTTTTGTGGGCATGTTAACCTGTAGTTTGGAAGAAGTTGGAGAGTCTTATTTAGGAAAGCTTACAGTCACCTAGAGAAAGCAACTCTCGGGAGAGCCTTTCTTGGCCTGCTAAACTCTACTTTGCATCAATTGTGAGAGTCAAACATGGGAATGCTTTCATTCATTCAGAGAACGCAACGTTTGGGTGGTGGTTTGTAGGCATTATAAACTGTATTTTGGAGGAAGTACGAGAGTCATGTATATGAACGCTTACATTCAGGCAGAGAAAGCAACTCTGGGGTGGTATTTTGTTGGCATGCTAAACTGTGGTTTGGAAGAAGTTCGAGAGTCTTATATAGGAAAGATTACAGTGACACAGAGAAAACAACTCTCGGAAGTTTATTGGTAGGCCTGCTAAACTCTAACTTGGATGAAATGTGAGAACTCTTGCATTCATTCACTTAGAGAAAGAAACATCGTGATGGTTTGAAGGCATAATAACTGTAGTTGGGAAGAAGTAGGAGAGTCATATATATGAACCGTTACATTCACGCAGAGAACGCAACTGTGGGGTGGCGATGTATGCATGTTAATCTTAGTTTGGAGGAAGTGCGAGAGTCATATCTGGGGAAAATTACAGTCACTTAGAGAAAGGAACCATCTTGGGCTGGTTTGTAGATCTGCTAAATTCTATTTTGGAAACAGAGTGTGAGTCATATATGGGAACGCTTATGTTCACTCAGAGAAAGCAACCACGGTGTGGTGTTTTGTTGGCATGGTGTAGTTTGAAAGAAGTTGGAGACTCTTATATAGGAAAGTTTACAGTCACCTAGAGAAAGCAACTCACGGGGTGTGGTTTGTAGGCCTGCTAAACTCTAATTTAGATGAAGTGAGAGAGGCATATATATGAACGCTTATATTGATGCAGAGAAAGCAACTATGGGGTGGTGTTTTGTAGGCATGCTAAAATATAATTTGGAAGAAGTTCGAAAACAGACAGTCATTTAGAGAAAGCCACTCTCGGCGGTTGATTTTTCGGTGTGCTAAATTGTATTTTGAAAGAAGTACCAGAGTCATATATACAAACGCTTACATTCATGCAGAGAAAGCAACTCTGGGGTGGTGTTTTCTAGGCATGCTAAACTCTAGTTTGGACGAAGTTTGAGAATCACATATAAGAAAGCTTAGAGTCGCTTAAAGCAAATCTCTGGGTGTGGAATGTAGGCGTCCTAAACTCTATTTTGGTTTCAGAGAGAGAGTCATATATGGGAAGGCTTACATTCGCTCAGAGAAAGCAACGATGGTGTGGTGGTTTGTAGGCATACTGAACTCTAGTTTGGAAGAAGTAGGAGAATGATATATGGGAACGCTTAAATTCATGCAGAGAAAGCAATTATGGGGTGGCTTTTTTGTACCCATGCTAATCTCTAGTTTAGAAGAAGTTATATGGGAAAGCGTACACTCATTTATAGAAACCAACTTTCGGTGGATGGACGGTAGGCCTGCAAAACTCTACTTTGGAAGAAGGGGGAGAGTCATATTGGGGCCACGTACATTGAGTCAGAGAAATCAAGGATGGGGTTGTGTTTTGTAGGCATACTAAACTCTAGTTTGGAAGAAGGACGAGAATCATATATAGGAACGCTTACATTCATGCAGAGAAAGCAACTATGGAGTGATGTTTGTATGCCTACTAAACGATAGTTTGGAGGATGTTCGAGAGTCATATCCGGAAAGCTTACAGTCATTTAGAGAAAGCAACTCTCTGGGGGTGGTTCGTAGGCCTGCTAAACTCTATTTTCAATGAAGTGTTAGAATCATATACAGGAACGCTTACATTCACTCAGAGAAAGCAACGTTGGGGTGGCCGTTTTTGAGCATACTAAACTCCACTTTGGAAGAGGTACGAGAGACATAAATACGAACGCTTACATTAACACAGAGAAAGCAAATACGGGGTGCTGTAATGCAAGCATGCTAAACTATAGATTGGAAGATGTTCGAAAGCTGACAGTCACTTAGAGAAAGCAACTCTTGGCGGGTGATTTTTAGGTCTGCTAAATTGTATTTTGAAAGACGTGTCAGAGTCTTATATACAAACGCTTACATTCATGCAGAGAAAGAAACTATGGGGTGATGTGTTTTTGGCATGCTAAACTGCAGTTTGGAAGGAGTTCGAGAGTGTTATATAGGATAGCTTACAGTCACCTAGAGAAAGCAACACTCGGGACAGCTTTGCAAGCCTCTAAACACTAATTAGCAGCAATTGTGAGAGTCAAACATGGGAACGCTTACATTCACGGAGAGAACACAACGTTTGGGTGGTGGTTTGTAGGCATAATAACTGTAGTTCGGAAGAAGTAGGAAAGTCATATATATGAACGGTTACATTCACACAGAGAAAGAAACTGTTGGGTGGTGTATGTATGCATGTTAATCTATACTTTGGAGGAATTTCGAGAGTCATATCTGGGGAAAATTACAGTCACTTAGAGAAAGCAACCATCGGGGGCCGTTTTGTAGATCTGCTAAATTCTATTTTGGAAGAAGAGTGAAAGTCATATGTGGGAACGCTTATGTTCACTCAGAGAAATCAACGATGGGGCAGTGTTTCGTTGGGATGCTAAAGTGTAGTTTGGAAGAAGTTCGCGAGTCTTATATAAGAAAGCTTACAGTCACCTAGAGAAAGTAACTCTCGGCAGATTGTTTCTAAGCGTGCTAAACTCTAATTTGCATCAATTGTGAGAGTCAAACATGGGAACGCTTACATTCACTCAGAGAACGCAACGTTTGGGTGGTGGTTTGTAAGCATTCTAAACTGTATTTTGGAGGAAGTAGGAGAGTCATATATACGAATGCTTACATTCACGCAGAGAAAGCAACTCTGTGGTCGTATTTTGTTGGCATGCTAAACTGTGGTTTGGAAGAAGTTCGAGAGCCTTATATAGGAAAGATTACAGTGACACAGAGAAAACAACTCTCTGTAGTTTGTTGGTAGGTCTGCTAAACTGTGATTTGGATGAAGTGTGAGAACGCTTGCATTCACTCAGAGAAAGAACTTTGTCGTGGTGGTTTGTAGGAATAACAACTGTAGTTCGAAGAAGTAGGAGAGTCATATATGAACGGTTACATTCACGCAGAGAAAGCAACTGTGGGGTGGCGTATGTAATCATCATAATCTGTAGTTTGGAGGAAGTTCGAGAGTCATATCTGGGGAAAATTAGAGTCATTTAGAGAAAGGAACCATCGGGGGCTGGTGTGTAGGTCTGCTAAATTCTATTTTGGAAAAAGAGTGAGAGTCATATATGGGAACGCTTATGTTGACTCACAGAAATCAACGATGGGGCGCTGTATTGTTGGCATGCTAAACTGTAGTTTGGAAGAAGTTCGAGAGTCTTATATAGGAAAGTTTACAGTCACCTAGAGAAAGCAACTCACAGGAGGTGGTTTGTAGGCTGCTAAACTCTAATTTGGATGAAGTGAATCAGGCATACACGGATACGCTTCATTCACTCAGAGAAAGGTAAATTGGGGTGCCGGTTTGTAGGTATACTAACTCCAGTTTGGAAGAAGTACTAGAGTCATATATATGAACGCTTATATGGACGCAGAGAAAGCAACTATGGGGTGGTGTTTTGTAGGCTTGCTAAAATATAGTTTGGAAGAAGTTCGAAAGCAGACAGTCATTTAGAGAAAGCAACTCTTGGCGGTGGATTTTTAGGTCTGCTAAATTGTATTTTGAAAGAAGTACCAGTGTCATATATTCAAACGCTTACATTCATGCAGAGAAAGCAACTGTGGGATGGTGTTTTCTAGGCGTGCTAAACTCTAGTTTGGACGAAGTTTGAGAATCACATATAAGAAAGCTTAGAGTCGCTTAAAGCAAATCTCTGGGTGTGGAATGTAGGCGTGCTAAACTCTATTTTGGTTTCGGAGTGACAGTCATATATGGAAAGGGTTACATTCACTCAGAGAAAGCAACGATGGTGTGGTGGTTTGTAGGCATACTAAACTCTAGTTTGGAAGAAGTAGGAAAATGATATATGGGAATGCTTACATTCATGCAGAGAAAGCAATTATGGGGTGGCTTTTTTGTACCCATGCTAATCTCTAGTTTGGAAGAAGTTATATAGGAAAGTGTACACTCATTTATAGAAACCAACTTTCGGGGGAGGAACGGTAGGCCTGCAAAACTCTACTTTGGAAGAAGTGGGAGAGTCATATTGGGACCACGTACATTGACTCAGAGAAATCAAGGATGGGGTTGTGTTTTGTAGGCATACTAAACTCTAGTTTGGAGAAATTACGAGAATCATATATAGGAACGCTTACATTCATGCAGAGAAAGCAACTATGGAGTGATGTTTGTATGCCTACTAAACTATAGTTTGGAGGAAGTTTAGAATCTTATATAGCAAAGCTTACAGTCACCTAGAGAGAGCAACTCTCGGGAGATGGTTTCTAAGCCTGATAATTTGCACCAACTCTTAAAGTCAAATATGGGAAGGTTTACATCCACTCAGAACGCAAGGTTTGGGTTGCAGTTTGTGGCCATAATTGTAGTTCGGAAGAAGTAGGAAAGTCATACATATGAACGATTACATTCACGCAGACAAACCAGCTATGGAGTGATGTGTGTATGCCTACTAAACTATAGTTTGGAGGATGTTCGAGAGTCATATCTGGAAAGCTTACAGTCATTTAGAGAAAGAAACTCTCAGGGGGTGGTTCGTAGGCCTGCTAAACTCTATTTTCAAAGAAGTGTTAAAATCATATACAGGAACGCTTACATTCACTCAGAGAAAGCAACGTTGGGGTGGCCGTTTTTGAGCATACTAAACTCTACTTTGGAAGAGGTACGAGAGACATAAATACGAACGCTTACATTAACACAGAGAAAGCAAATACGGGGTGCTGTAGTGCAGGCATGCTAAACTATAGATTGGAAGAAGTTCGAAAGCTGACAGTCACTTAGAGAAAGCAACTCTTGGCGGGTGATTTTTTTAAGACTGCTAAATTGTATTTTGAAAGACGTGTCAGAGTCTTATATACAAACGCTTACATTAATGCAGAGAAAGAAACTATGGGGTGATGTGTTGTGGGGATGCTAAACTGCAGTTTGGAAGGAGTTCGAGAGTGTTATGTAGGATAGCTTACAGTCACCTAGAGAAAGCAACACTCAGGAGAGCTTTGCAAGCCTGCTAAACTCTAACTAGCAGCAATTGTGAGAGTCAAACATGGGAACGCTTACATTCACGGAGAGAACACAACGTTTGGGTGGTGGTTTGTAGGCATAATAACTGTAGTTCGGAAGAAGTAGGAGAGTCATATATGAACGGTTACATTCACGCAGAGAAAGCAGCTGTTGGGTGGCGTATGCATGCATGCTAATCTGTAGTTTGGAAGAATTTCGAGAGTCATATCTGGGGAAAATTACAGTCACTTAGAGAAAGCAACCATCGGGGGCCGTTTTGTAGATCTGCTAAATTCTATTTTGGAAGAAGAGTGAGAGTCATATATGGGAACGCTTATGATCACGAAGAGAAATCAACTATGGGGCTGTGTTTTGTTGGCATGCTAAACTGTAGTTTGGAAGAAGTTCGCGAGTCTTACATAGGAAAGTTTACAGTCACCTAGAGAAAGCAACTCTCGGCAGATTGTTTCTAAGCATGCTAAATTCTAGTTTGCATCAATTGTGAGAGTCAAACATGGGAACGCTTACATTCACTCAGAGAACGCAACGTTTGGGTGGTGGTTTGTAAGCATTCTAAACTGTATTTTGGAGGAAGTAGGAGAGTCATATATACGAATGCTTACATTCACGCAGAGAAAGCAACTCTGTGGTCGTATTTTGTTGGCATACTAAACTGTGGTTTGGAAGAAGTTCGAGAGCCTTACATAGTAAAGATTACAGTGACACAGAGAAAAACAAATCTCTGTAGTTTGTTGGTAGCTCTGCTAAACTCTAATTTGGATGAAGTGTGAGAACGCTTGCATTCACTCACAGAAAGAAAGTTGTCGTGATGGTTTGTAGGAATAAAAGCTGTAGTTCAAAAGAAGTAGGAGAGTCATATATGAACGGTTACATTCACGAAGAGAAAGCAACTGTGGGGTGACCTATGTAATCATCATAATCTAGTTTGGAGGAAGTTCGAGAGTCATATGCGGGAAAAATTAAAGTCACCTAGAGAATTGGAACCATCGGGTGTTATGTAGGGCTGCTAAATTCTATTTTGGAAGAAGAGTGAGAGTCATATATGGGAACGCTTATGTTCACTCAGAGAAATCAACGATGGTGCGCTGTATTGTTGGCATGCTAAACTGTAGTTTGGAAGAAGTTCGAGAGTCTTATATAGGAAAGTTTACAGTCACCTAGAGAAAGCAACTCACAGGAGGTGGTTTGTGGGCCGCTAAACTCTAATTTGGATGAAGTGAAAGAGGCATACATGGATACGCTTCATTCACTCAGAGAAAGGTAAATTTGGGTGCCGGTTTGTAGGTATACTAACTCCAGTTTGGAAGAAGTACGAGAGTCATATATATGAACGCTTATATGGACGCAGAGAAAGCAACTATGGGGTGGTGTTTTGTAGGCATGATAAAATATAATTTGGAAGAAGTTCGAAAGCTGACAGTGACTTAGAGAATGCAACTCTCGGCGGTTGATTTTGAGGTGTGCTAAATTGTATTTTGAAAGAAGTACCAGAGTCATATATAAAATCTGTTACATTTATGCTGAGAAAAACTATGTGGTGATGTTTTGTTGGCGTGCTGAAATGTAGTTTCGAAAAAGTTTGACAGTCTTTTATAGGAAAGCTTACAGTCCGCTAGAGGAAGCAACTTTCGAGAGATTGTTTGTAAGCCTGCTAAACTCTACCTTGCACCATTTGTGACTGTCATACATGGGAACGCTAACATTCTCTCAGAGAACTTAACTTTTGGGTGGTTGTTTGTAAGCATACTAAACTGTATTTTGGAAGAAGTAGCAGAGTCATATATATGAGTGCTTACATTCACGCAGAGAGGGCAACTATGGGGTGGTGTTTTGTAGGCATGCAAATCTCTAGTTGCGAAGAAGTTAAGAGTAATAGGAAAGCTTACAGTCTCACAGAGAAAGCAACCCTTGGGGGCCGGTTTGTAATTCTGCTAAATTCTATTTTGGATGAAGTGTGAATCATAAACGGGAACGCTAATATTCACTCAGAGAAAGCAGGGTTGCGGTGGTGATTTTTAGTCACACTAAACTGGAGTTTGGAGGAAGTACAAGAATAAAAGAATGCTTACATTCACTCAGAAAAAGCAACGTTGGGGAGGTGGTTGGTAGGTGTACTATACTTTGGAAGAAGTACAAGCGTGATGCATAGGAACGCTTACATTCACGCAAACTATGGGGTGGCCTTTTGTTGGCATGCTAAACTATGTTCCAAAGTCATATATAGGAAAGCTTATAGTGAGAGAAAGCAACTCTCGGGCGGTGTTTTGTAGGTCCGGCAAATTGCATTTTGAAAGCAGTCCGAGATTCATATAAGGGAAGGCCTATATCCACTCAGAGAAAGCAATGTTAGGCTGGTGGTTTGTAGGCATACTAAACTGTATTTTGGAACTCGTATGTATGACTCTCACACTTGATCCAAATTAGAGTTCACCAGGCCTATAAACCACATCCTGAGAGTTGCTTTCTCTAGGTGAATGTAAGCTTTCCTATGTAAAACTCTCGAACTTCTTCCAAACTAAAGTTTAGCATGCCAACAATACACCACCGCATCGTTGCTTTCTCTGAGTGAACATAAGCATTCCCTTATATGAATCACTTTTTCCAAAATAGAATTTAGCAGACCTACAAACCAGTCCCCGATGGTTGATTTAGCTATGTGACTGTAATTTTCCCCAGATATGACTCTCAAACTTCCTCCAAAGTATAGATTAACATGCGTACATACACCACCCAACAGTTTCTTTCTCTGCGTGAATGTAACTGTTCATATATATGACTCTCCTACTTCTTCCGACCTACAGTTATTATGCCTACAAACCACCACCCAAACGTTGTGTTCTCTCCGTGAATGTAAGCGTTCCCATATTTGACTCTCACAATTCCTGCTAATTAGTGTTTAGAGGCTTGCAAAGCTGTCCCGAGTGTTGTTTTCTCTAGGTGACTGTAAGCTATCCTATATAACGCTCTGGAACTCCTTTCAAACTGCAGTTTAGCATGCCAACAACACGTCACCCCATAGTTTCTTTCTCTGCATGAATGTAAGCGTTTGTATATATGACTCTGGTACGTCTTTCAAAATACAATTTAGCAGACCTAAAAATCACCCACCAAGAGTTGCTTTCTCTAAGTGACTGTCAGCTTTCGAACTTCTTCCAATCTATAGTTTAGCATGCCTGCACTACACCACCCCGTATTTGCTTTCTCTGTGTTAATGTAAGCGTTCGTATTTATGTCTCTCGTACCTCTTCCAAAGTAGAGTTTAGTATGCTCAAAAACGGCCACCCCAACGTTGCTTTCTCTGAGTGAATGTAAGCGTTCCTGTATATGATTCTAACACTTCATTGAAAATAGAGTTTAGCAGGCCTACGAACCATCCCCAGAGAGTTGCTTTCTCTAAATGACTGTAAGCTTTCCAGATATGACTCTCGAACATCCTCCAAACTATCGTTTAGTAGGCATACAAACATCACTTCATAGTTGCTTTCTCTGCATGAATGTAAGCGTTCCTATATATGATTCTCGTACTTCTTCCAAACTAGAGTTTAGTATGCCTACAAACCACAACCCCATCGTTGATTTCTCCGAGTGAATGTACCCAGTCCCCATATGACTCTCCCCCTTCTTCCAAAGTAGAGTTTTGCAGGCCTACAAACCATCCCCCGAAAGTTGGTTTCTATAAATGACGGTACGCTTTCCTATATATTACTCTTTAACTTCTTGCAAAATAGAGATTTGCATGGCTACAAAAAAGCCACCCCATAATTGCTTTCTCTGCATGAATGTAAGCGTTCACATATATCATTCTCCTACTTCTTCCAAACTAGAGTTTAGTATGCCTACAAACCATCACACCATCGTTGCTTTCTCTGAGTGAATGTAAGCCTTCCCATATATGACTCTCACTCTGAAACCAAAATAGAGTTTGGCACGCCTACATTCCACACCCAGAGATTTGCTTTAGTGACTCTAAGCTTTCTTATATGTGATTCTCAAACTTCGTCCAAACTAGAGTTTAGCATGCCTAGAAAACACCACCCCACAGTTGCTTTCTCTGCATGAATGTAAGCGTTTGTATATATGACTCTGGTACTTCTTTCAAAATACAATTTAGCACACCGAAAAATCAACCACCGAGAGTTGCTTTCTCTAAGTGACTGTCTGTTTTCGAACTTCTTCCAAATTATATTTTAGCATGCCTATAAAACACCACCCCATAGTTGCTTTCTCTGCATCAATATAAGCGTTCATATATATGCCTCTCTCACTTCATCTAAATTAGAGTTTAGCAGGCCTACAAACCACACCCCGTGAGTTGCTTTCTCTAGGTGACTGTAAACTTTCCTATATAAGAGTCTCCAACTTCTTTCAAACTACACCATGCCAACAAAACACCACACCGTGGTTGCTTTCTCTGAGTGAACATAAGCGTTCCCATATATGACTCACACTCTGTTTCCAAAATAGAATTTAGCAGATCTACAAACCAGCCCAAGATGGTTCCTTTCTCTAAGTGACTATAATTTTCCCCAGATATGACTCTCGCACTTCCTCCAAACTACAGATTAACATGCATACATCGCCACCCCACAGTTGCGTTCTCTGCGTGAATGTAACGGTTCATATATATGACTCTCCTACTTCTTCCCAACTACAGTTATTATGCCTTCAAACCATCACGATGTTTCTTTCTCTGAGTGAATGAATGCAAGCGTTCTCACATTTCATCCAAGTTAGAGTTTAGCAGGCCTACCAATAAACTTCCGAGAGTTGTTTTCTCTGTGTCACTGTAATCTTTCCTATATAAGACTCTCGAACTTCTTCCAAACCACAGTTTAGCATGCCAACAAAATACCACCCCAGAGTTGCTTTCTCTGCCTGAATGTAAGCGTTCATATACATGACTCTCGTACTTCCTCCAAAATACAGTTTATAATGCCTACAAACCACCACCCAAACGTTGCGTTCTCTGAATGAATGAAAGCATTCCCATGTTTGACTCTCACAATTGATGCAAAGTAGAGTTTAGCAGGCCAAGAAAGGCTCTCCCGAGAGTTGCTTTCTCTAGGTGACTGTAAGCTTTCCTAAATAAGACTCTCCAACTTCTTCCAAACTACAGGTTAACATGCCCACAAAACATCACCCCATGGTTTTTTCTTTGCATGAATGTAAGCATTAGTATATATGACTCTGGTACTTCTTTCAAAATACAATTTAGCAGACCTAAAAATCACCCACCAAGAGTTGCTTTCTCTAAGTGACTGTTCAGCTTTAGAACTTCTTCCAAACTATAGCATGCTTACAAAACACCACCCCGTAGTTGCTTTCTCTGTGTGAATGTAAGCCTTCCCAAATATCATTCTCGTACTTCTTCCAAACTATTTAGTATGCCTACAAAAACCACCCCAGTGTTGTTTCTCTGAGGGAATGTAAGCGGTCCCATGTTTGACTCTCACACTTCATCCAAATTAGAGTTTAGCATGTGTACAAAAAAATCTCCCGAGAGTTGCTTTCCCTAGGTGACGGTAATCTTTCCTGTATAAGGTTCTCCAACTTCTTCCAAACTGCAGTTTAGCATGCCTACAAAACCTGACGCCATAAGTGCTTTCTCTGTGTGAATGTAAGTGTTCCTATATAGGACTCTCGTACTTCTTCCAAACTACAGTTTAGTATGCCCTACAAACCACCACCCAAACGTTGTTTTCTCTGAGTGAATGTAAGCGTTCCCATATATGACTCTCACACTTCAACCAAAATAACTCTATTTCAACCAAAATAACTCTACATTCCACACCCAGAGAGTTGCTTTCTCTACGTGACTGTAAACTTTCCTATATATGACTCTCAAACTTCCTCCAAACTAGAGTTTTGCAAGCCTACAAAACACCACCCCATAGTTGCATTCGGTGCCGGAATGTAAGCGGTTCTACATGTGATTCTCTTGCTTCTTCCAAATTACAGGTTAGTATGCCTAGGAACCACAACCACAACGTTGCTTTCACTGAGTTCCCATATATTATTCTAACACTTCATTGAAAATAGAGTTTAGCAGGCCTACGAAACACCCCCGAGAGTTGCTTTCTCTAAGTGACTGTAAGCTTCCCAGATATGGCTCTCGAACTTCCTCCAAACTATATTTTAGTCGGCATACAAACATCACTCCATAGTTGCTTTCTCTGCGTGAAGGTAAGCGTTCCTATATACGATTCTCGTACTTCTTCCAAACTAGAGTTGACTATGCCTACAAATCACAATCCCATCGTTGATTTCTCTGAGTGAATGCACGCGGTCCCCAATATGACTCTCTCCCACTTCCAAACTGGAGTTTTGCAGGTGTACAAAACATCCCCCGAGAGTTGGTTTCTATGACTGTACCCTTTCCTATATATTACTCCTTAACTTCTTCCAAACTAGAGATTAGCATGGCTACAAAAACGCCACCCCATAATTGCTTTCTCTACGTGAATGTAAGTGTTCCCATATATCATTCTCCTACTTCTTCCAAACTAGAGTTTAGTATGCCTACAAACCACCACGCCGTCGTTGCTTTCTCTGAGGGAATGTAAGCCTTCCCATATATGACTCTCACTCTTAAACCAAAATAGAGTTTAGCAGGCCTACATTCCACACCCAGAGATTTGCTTTCTCTAAGTGACTCTAAGCTTTCTTATATGTGATTCTCAAACTTCGTCCAAACTAGAGTTTAGCATGCCTATAAAACACCACCCCATAGTTACTTTCAGTGCGTCAAAATGTATGTGTTCCTATATGTGATTCTCGTGCTTCTTCCAAACTGCAGTTTAGTAAGCCTACAAACAACCCCATCATTGCTTTCTCTGAGTGAATGTAAGCGTTCTCATATATGACTCTCACACTTCAACCAAAACAGGGTTTTGCAGGCCTACAAACCACCCGCCAAGACTTGCTTTTACAAAGTGGCTGTTACCTTTCCTATATAGGACTCTGGAACTTCTCCCAAGCTAGACTTTAACATGTTTACCTGACACTACTCTGTAGTTGCTCTCGCTGTGTGAATGTAAGCGTTCCTATATATGAGTCTTGTACCTCTTCTTAACTAACATCTGGCATGCCAAAATAACACTCCCCCATAGTTGCTTTCTTTGAGTCAATGTAAACATTCCTATATATGTCTCTCGCACTTCTTCCAAGCTAGAGTTAAGTCTACAAACCAATCCCCGACAGCTGTTTTCTCTGAACGAATTTAAGCGTTCCTATATATGACTATGGCACTTCCTCCAAACTAGAGTTTAGCAAGTCTACACTCCACCCCTGTTCGTTGTTTTCTCTAAGTTACTGTAAGCTTTCCTATAGATGGCTCTCGTAATTTTCCAAACTAGAGTTAGCATGCCTACTATACACCTACACATAATTGCTTTGTCTGAGTGAATATAAGCCTTCCTATATATGACTGTCGCACTTTTTCCAAATTAGAGTGTAGCCAGCCTGGAAAGCACCCCTTATAGTTGCTTTCATTGAGTGAATGTTAACATTCCTATGTATGACTCTCGCAACTTTTCCAATCTAAGATTTTAGCAATGCTACAAATCCCCCGCCGAGAGTTCCTATACATAACTGTCCTCTTTTTCCAAGCTAGAGTTTAGGAAGCCTAGAATCTGTCCCCCCGTAGACGCTTTATGTGAACGTAAGCGTTCCTATATATGACTCTCGCCTTCCTCCAAACTAGAGCTTAGGAAGCCTACAAACCAACTCCCTATAATTGCTTTCTCTGAATGAATGATATCGTTCCTATATAAGACTCTCGAACTTCTTCCAAACCAGAGTTTAACAAGCCAAAAAAGCACCCCCCATAGATGCTTCCTCTAACTCAAAGCTAATATTCCTATATATGATTCAGCTTCTTCATCCAAACTAGAGTAAGGCAAGCCTACAAATCACACACCAATAGTTGCTTTCTATAAGTAAATGTAAGCGTCCTTATATATGACTATAGCAATTCTTCCAAACTGGAGTTTAGCAAGCCTACAGACCCCAGGACTCCACTCCATAGTACCCAGGGCATTGGCGCCTGCCTGTCATGCAGGACAGAGGGGCGGACCCTCATCTCAGACACGGCATTGGTGGATTGTAGGCTTTTTTAAGTTTTTGAATTGAAAAAGTCTGAGAATTGGAATTCGGTTTAGGGTAAGGTTAGGTGTTAGGGACTAGGATTAGGTTTAGGGGTTAGGGTTTTAGGTTAGAATTAAGGTTAGGATTACTGTTAGGGTTAGAGAATAGGATTATGTTTAGTGGTTGGGTTTAGGTTTAGGGTGAGAGGCAAGAGTAAGGGTCAGGGATTAGGGTTACTGTGAGGAGTTAGATTCAAGGCTTACTAAGGGTTTGGTTTAGTGATAGGGTTAGGGCTTACGTTTAACGGTGTGTGCTAGGGCACGGGCCCCGTCTAATGTACGGGGCACTGTGGGTGTGGAGCAAGGCTGCGTCCCCACTTCATCTTACCCTGGGTGTTGGGCTTCAACTGTCACGCAGGACAAAGGCAGAGGCTCATCAAACGCATGGTTAGGATTAAGGTTTAAGGTTAGGGTCAGGGTTGAGGGTTAGGGTGAGGGTTAACAGTTAGAGTTAGGGTAAGGGTGTTAGGGATAGGGTTAGGGTTAAGGGTTAGGTTTATGGTTCAGGTTTAAGGTTAGCATTAGAGGGTAGGGTTAGTGTAACTGTAGGTCAGTGTTGTGGTTAGATCTCTAGGCATTAGGGTAAAGGTCAGGGTTAGGGTTAAGAGTTAGGGTTAAGTTTAATGGTTAAGGATTGGAATTAGGGTTGAGGGTTAGGGTTAAGGTTATGGGTAATGACTCAGGATCAAAGGTTAGGGTTATTTTTAGGCGTAGGGTTAGCGTAAGGGTTTAGGGTTAGTGTTAGTGTTGTTGGTAGGGTTAAGGTTAGGGTTGGCGTTTCAGAATTAGGGATTAGGTGTTATGGTTATGGCTAGGAGTTAGGGTTAGATTTACGGTATAGGTCTTGTTGTCAGGGTGTCATGCATTAACGTTAAGATAAGGGGTTAAAGTTAGGGTTACGGTGAGCTTTACCTGTTAAGGTGAGCAGTAGGATCAGGGTTAGGTGTTATGTTCTGGGTTAGGGTTATGGGTGAGGGGTAGGGTTTATCCTTAGGGCACGGGCCCTGTATGCACTAGGAGGCGAAGTTATGGGTCTGTGATGGTCGCTGGGAACCCACTCTATCGTACGCAGTCTATGAGCCTCTGGGTTTCATGCAGGACACAGTGGCAGAGCCCCCTTTTACTCATGGCATGGGAGGATTGTAGGCTTTCTACACTCTGAGAAAGCAAGAACTCTGAGAATTAGATTTAGGGGTAGGATTCTGGTAATGTTTACGGATGAAGATTAGTGTCAGGGTGGGGTCTTGGGTTAGGGGTTGGGGTTAAAGGTTAGTGTTAGGTTTAACAGTTACAGTTAGGTATACGGTTAAGTCTCAGGGTTAGGGTTAAGGTTTGGTTTTATCGTTTGGCACAGGGTTAGGCTTAAGTGTTAGCTTCATGGTTAAAGATTAGGATTAGGGTTAGTGTGAGGGTTAAGGGTAAGGGTCAAGATTAAGGGTTCAGGTTGGGGTTAGGCTTAGGTTTCGGGTTAGGGGTTAGGGTTAGGCTTAGGGTCAAGGGTTAGGATTAGGATTAAGTGTTGGGCTTAGGGTTGGGGTTTAGTGTTAAGTTTATCTTGAAGGATTAGGGTTAGGGTCAGGGTTAAATGTTTGGGTGCGGGTAATGGTTAGGGTCAGGGTTAAGGTTTATGGATAGGGTTAGTGTTAAGGGTTTACGGGTAGGTTTAGGGTTCAGGGTTAGAGTTAGCATTAGGGCTTAAGGTTAGGATTAGGTGGTAGGTTAGATTTAGGGTTAGATCTAGACGTTAGAGTAAGGGTTAAGAGATAGGGTTAGGTTTAATGCTTAGGATTAGGGTTAGGGTTTGGGGTTAAAGCAAGTGTTAGGGGTTAGGTTTAAGGATCAAAGGTTAGTGTTATTTTTAGCTGTAGTGTTAGGGTTAGGGATAAGGGATAAGGTTGGCGTGAGGGTTTTCCTTACTGTTAGGGTTAAGGGTCAGGCTTAGATTAAAGGTTAAGGTTAGGGTCATCGTTAAGGGTTAGGGTGAGGGTTCATGGTTACGTTAAAGGTTAAGTGTTAGTGTTAGGGATTAGCAATTAGGGTTTTTGGTAAGTGTTAGGGTTAGGAGTTAGTGTTTTATGAAGGGGTATGGTTAGAATTAGGATTGGGGTTAGTGTTAGGGTTAGGTTTAGGGTAAAAGGATAGGATTAGGGTTAAGGGTTGGGCTCAGGTTTAGGGTTAAAGTTTAGTGTTAGGGTTAATGTTTAGTGTTATGGTCCAGTTTAAGTGTTAGGGTGAGGGTTAACGGTTAGAATTAGGCTTAGAGGTTGGGGATATAGTGAGGGTTCAGTGTTAGGGTTAGGTTTAGGGTTCAGGGTTAAGGTTAGCTGTAGGGGTTATGGTTAGGGTTAGGTGTTAGTTTAGTGTCAGGGTTAGGTCTAGTCGTGAGGGTAAGGTTTAGGGTTAGCTTTAAGAGCTAGGGTTAGGTTTAATGGTTAGGATTAGGATTAGGGTTAAGGGTTAGGGTAAGGCTTAGGGGTTAGGGTGAAGGGTTAGGGTCAAGGGTTAGGGTTTTTGTTAGGCATAGCGTTGGGGTTAGAAGTAAGGGTTACTGTCAGTGTTAGGGTTGTAGGCAGAGTTACAGTTAGAGTTAGCGGTTTAGAATTAGGGTTAGGGATTAGGTGTTACAGTGATGACTAGGAGATAGGGTTAGAATTATGGGATAGGGGTTGCTCTCAGGGAATGGGTTATGCACTAACGTTAGGATAAGAGGTTAAAGTTAGGCTCACGGTGAGCTTTACGTGTTAAGAGGAGAAATAGGAACAGGGTTAGGTGTTATGTTCAGGGTGAGGGATATCTGTTACAGGTATTGTTTATGCTTAGCGCACGGGCCCTGTCTGCCTTAGGCGGGGATGGGGGGAGGTTAGGGGGCTGGGATTGTCACCAGGATCCCACTGTATCGTACTTTGGATATGGGCCCGTGGGTTTGATGCAGGACACAGTGGTAGAGCCTCCTTTCACGCATGGCATGGGAGGATTGCAGGCTTTCTAAACTCTAAGAAAGCAAGAAGTCTGAGAATTAGATTTAGGGTTAGGATTATGGTTAGGGTTAAAGATGAAGTTTAGTGTTAGGGCGAGGGCTTAGGGTTAGAGATTAGGGTTAGGGTTAAAAGTTACTCTTAGGTTTAACGGTTACAGTTCGGTTTAGGGTTGAGGTTTACGGTTAGGGTTAAGATGAGGGGTTAGGGTTTGGTATAGGGTTAGGGTTAGGTACAGGGTTAGGGTTAAGTGTTAGGTTTATGGTTGAAGATTAGGATTAGGGTTAGGATTAAAGGTTAGCGTGAGAGTTAATGGTTAGGGTTAAGGTTAAGAGTTAGGATTAGGGTTTAGGTTTAGGGTTAAGGGTTAGGGTTAGTTTTAGGGTTCGAGTTATGTGTTAGGGTTTGTGTTAGAGGTTAGGGTTAGGTTTAGTGTCCACGGTTAGGGTTACAGTTAGGGGTTAGCATTAGGGTTAAGGATTAGGTTTAGGGTAAGGGTTTACAGTTAGTGTTGGGCTTTAGGCTCGGGGCTTAGGTTCAGGGTCAGGGGTTAGGGTTGGTGGTAGGGCTTAGATTTATCGGTCAGTTTAAGGGCACAGGACCTGGTTAATCTACGGTGAGAGGGGTGCGGTCGGAGTCATCACGAAAGCACAACATCATTCCCTGGGCCCTGGGACAAGACCTACTTGCAGGACTCAGCGGAGCCTCATCTCACACATGGCATGGCTGTATTGTAGGCTTGCTTCACTCTGGGAATGGAAGTAGTGTGAGAATTAGGGTTAGGGTTGGGGTTAGGGGTTTCGAGTTAGGGGTTAGGTTTGGAGTCAGGGTTAGGTGCTAGGGATTAGTGGTTAGGGTTAGAGTTAGTGTTACGGGTTAGGTGTTAAGTCTGGTTTAGGGGCCAGGGTAAGGTTTAGGTTTGGAGTTAGCGTTAGGGTTAGGCGTTAGGGTTAAGGGATAGGGTAAGGGTTAAGGGTTAGGCTTAGGGTTAGGGTTCAGGGTTAGGGTTAGGGTCAGGGTTAAGGGTTAGGGTGAGGGTTAACAGTTAGGGATAGGGTTAGGGGGTTAGGGATAGGATTAGGGTTAAGGGTTAGGTTTATGGTTCAGGTTTAAGGTTAACATTGGGGGGTTAGGGTTAGTGTTAACTGTAAGTCAGTGTTAGGGTTAGATTTCTAGGCATTAAGGTAAAGGTTAGGTTTAGGTTAAGTGTTAGGGTTATGTTTAATGGTTAGGCTTGGGATTAGGGTTAAGTGTTAGGGTTAAGGTTAGGGGTTATGACTAAGGATCAACGGTTAGGGTTATTTTTAGGCGTAGGGTTAGGGTAAGGTCTTAGGGTTAGTGTTAATGTTGTTGGTAGGGTTAAGGTTCGGGTTGGCGTTTCAGAATTCGGGATCAGGTGTTATGGTTATGGCTAGGTGTTAGCGTTAGAATTACAGTATAGTGCTTGTTCTCAGGGTGTCATGCATTAACGTTAAGATAAGATGTTAAAGTTAGGGTTATGGTGAGCTTTACCTCTTAAGGTGAGCAGTATGATCAGGGTTAGGTGTTATGTTCTGGGTTAGGCTTATGGGTGAGGGGTAGGGTTTATGGTTAGGGCACGGGCCCTGTATGCACTAGGAGGCAAAGATAGGGGTCTGTGATGGTCGCTGGTAACCTACTCTATCGTATGCAGTGTATGGGCCTCTGGTTTCGTGCAGGACACTGTCGCAGAGCGGGCTTTCATGCATGGCTTAGTAGGATTGTAGGCTTTCAAAACTCTGAGAAAGCAAGAAGTCTGAGAATTAGATTTCGGGTTAGGATTACGGCACGGTTTAGGGATGAAGATTAGTGTTAGGGTGAGGGCTTAGGGTTAAGGGTTAGGGTTAGGGTTAGGGTTGATGGTAGGTTGAAGTTTAGGGTTGGCACTTTAGTATATGGATGAGGTGTTATGGTTATGGCTAGGGGTTAGGTTTAGAATTATGGGATAGGGCTTCTTCTTTGGGTGCTATGCATTAACGTTAAGATAAGGGGATAAATTAGGGTTATGGTTAGGTTTATGTTTTAAGGTGAGCAACAGGATCAGGGTTAGGTTTTATGTTTGGAGTTAGGGTTATCTGTTAGGGATAGTGTTTTTGCTTAGCGCACGGGCCCTGTCTTCACCAGGAGGGGGGCGTTAGGGACTAGGATTGCCACTGGGAACCCGCTCTATCATGCACTAGTTATGGGCCCCCGGGTTTCTTGCAGGACACAGTGGCAGAGCTTCCTTTTACTCATGACATGGGAGAATTGTAGGCTTTCTAAACTCTGAGAAAGCAAGAAGTCTGAGAATTAGATTTAGGGGTAGGTTTATGGTAATGTTTAGGGATGAAGGTTAGTGTTAGGGTGCGTTCTTAAGGTCAGTGGTTAGGGTTAAAGGTTAGTGTTAGGTTTAACCGTTACAGTCAGGTTTATGGTTATGTTTTAGGGTTAGGGTTAAGGTTAAGGTTTAGCATTTGGTACAGTGTTAGGCTTAAGTTTTAGCTTTAGGGTTAAAGATTAGGATTAGGGTTAGGGTTAAGGGCTAGTGTGAGGGTTAATGGTAAGGATCAAGACTAAGGGCTAGGGTTTTTGTTAGTGTTAGGAATAAGTCTTCGTGTAGGCTTTAGGGTTAGCGTTAAGTGTTATGGTTAGGGTTAGGTTTAGGGTTCATGGTTAGTGTTATGTTTAGGGGTTAGTGTTAGGGTTAGGGCTTAGGTTTAGGGTAAGGTTTTAGAGTTCGTGTTCAGCGTTATGGTCGGAGCTTATGTTTACGGTTAGGGGTAGTGTTAGTGTTAGGGCTGAGATTTAGCTGTTAGTTTAAGGGCACAGGACCTGTTTTATCTACGGTGAGAAGGGTGCTGTCGGAGTCTCCACGAAAGCACAAAATCGTTCCCTGATCCTTGGGAAAGGACCTACATGCAGGACTCAGGTGGAGCCTCATCTCACGCATAGTATAGCTGTATTGTAGGCTTGCTTCACTCTGAGAATGGAAGTAGTGTGAGAATCAGGGTTAGGGTTTGGGTTAGGGGTTTGGAGTTTGGGATTATGGTTCGAGTCAGGGTTAGGTCCTAGGGATTAGGAGTTAGGGTTAGTGTTAGGGATAGGGGTTAGTTGTTGGGTTTGGGTTAGGGTGCTAGGGTTAGGTTTAGGGTTGGGGTTAATATTAGGGTTAGCGTTTAGGGTTAAAGGATAGGATTATGGTTAAGGGTTTGGCTTAGGGTTAGGGTTAAGGGTTAGTGTTAAGGTTTAGGGTTAAGGTCAGGGTTACGTGTTAGGGTGAGGGTTAACAGTTAGGGTTATGGTTAGGGTCTTAGGGATAGGGTTAGGGTTAGAGTTAGGGGTTAGGATTAAGGGTGAAGTGTTAGGGTTATTTTTAGGCATAGTTTTAAAGTTAGGGGCTAGGGTAATGTTTGGTTTGATGGTAGGTTTAAGGTTAGGGTTAGCGGTTTAGAATGCGCATTAGGGATTAGGTGTTATGGTTATGGCTTGGAGTTAGGGTTAGAATTCAGAGATAGGAGTTGTTCTCAGGGTAAGTGTTATGCATTAACGTTATGATAAGGGGTTAAATTTAGGGTTATGGTGAGATTTACATTTTAAGGTGAGCAATGGGATCAGGGTCAGGTGTTATGTTCAGGGTTATGGTTAGGGGTGAGGGGTAGAGTTTATGATTACGACTCGGGCCCTGTCTGCACTAGGCAGGGGGGGAGGGGTTTGGGGTTGCGATTGTCATCGGGAACCCACTCTAGTGTATGCTGAGTATGGGCACTGGGGTTTCCGGCAGGACACAGTGGTAGAGCCTCCTTTTATTCATGGCATGGGAGGATTGTAGGCTTTCTAACGCTGAGAAAGCAAGAAGTCTGATAATTAGATTTAGGGTTAGGATTATAGTTAGGGTTAGGAATGAGGTTAGTGCTAGAGTGAGGGATTAGGGCTAAGGATTATGGGTAGAGTTAAGGTTAAATGTTAGAGTTAGGTTTAACGGTTACAGTTAGGTTTAGGGTTACGTTTTAGGGTGAGGGTTATGGTTAGGGGTTAGGGTTTGGTACAGGGTTAGGGTTAAGTGTTAGGTTTAGGGTTAAAGATTAGAATTCGGATTAGGGTTGACGGTTAGTGTGAGTGTTAACGGTTAGGTTTGTGTTTAAGGGTTAGGGTTAGGGTTTAGGGCTAGTGTTAAGCGTTCGTGTTAGATTTAGGGTTAGAGTAAAGTGTTATGGTTAGGGTTATGGGTTAGCATTAGGGTTAAAGGTTAAGGGTTAGGTTTATTTTCAGGCACAGGGTTAGGATTAGGTGTTAGGGTTAGTGTTACCGTTAAGGTTTTTTGTAGGCTTAAGGTTAGGTTTAGCAGTTTAGAATTAGGGTTAGGGATTAGGTGTTATGGTTATGGTAAGGAGTTAGGGTTAGAATTATGGCATAGGGGTTGGTCTCAGGGTCAGTTTTATGCTTAAAGTTAGGGTAAGCGGTTAAAGTTAGTGTTACGGTGAGCTTTACGTGTTAAGGTGAGCAATAGGAACAGGGTTAGGTTTTATGTTCAGGGTTAGGGTTATGGGTGAGGGGTAGAGTTTATACTTAGGGTTAGGGTTAGGGTTAGGGTTTAGGGTTAAGGATCAAGGGTTAGGGTTAGGGTTAGTGTTAGGGCTGTTGGTAGGGTTAAATTTAGGGTTAGCAGCTTACAATTAGGTATTAGGTTTTACAGTTATGAATAAGAGTTAGGGTTAGAATTATGGAATAGGTGTTGTCCTCAGGGTAAGTATTATTCATTAACGTTAGGATAAGGGGTTAGGGTTAGGGTTATGGTGAGTTTTACATGTTAAGGTGAGCAATAGGATCAGGGTCAGATGTTATGATCAGGGTTATGGTTATGGGTTAGGGGCAGTGTTTATGCTTAGGGCACAGGCCCTGTCTTCACTAGGTGGGGTGGCTCGGAGGCTGGGATTGTCACCAGGAACCCACTCTATCGTATGCTGGGTATGGGCCTCTGGGTTTCATGCAGGGCACAGTGGCAGAGCCTCCTTTCATGCATGGCATGGGAGGATTGTAGGCTTTCTAAACTCTGAGAAAGCAAGAAGTCTGAGAATTAGATTTAGGGTTAGGATTACGGTTAGGGTTAGGGATGAAGTTTAGTGTTAGGGAGAGGGCTTAGTGTTAGGGATTAGGGTTTGGTACAGGGTTAGGGTTAAGTGTTCGGCTTAGGGGTACAGACTAGGATTAGTGTTAGGTTTAAGGGTTAGCTGAGGGTTAACGGTTAGGGTTAAGGTGAAGGGTTAGGGTTAGGGTTTAGGGTTAGGATTAGGGGTTCGTGTTAGGTTTAGGGTTACACTTAAGTGTTAGGGTTTAGGTTCAGGTTTAGGGTTCATGGTTAGGGTTATGTTTAGGGGTTAGGTTTAGGGGTTAGGTTTGGTGTAAGGGTATAGTGTTAGTGAAGGGAGTTTGGGTCAGGGTTTCTGTTTAGGGTAGGGGTTAGTGTTAGTGTTAGGACTTAGATTTAGCGATTAGTTTAAGGTCAGAGGACCTGTTTAATCTATGGTGAGAATGGTGTGGAATGGGTCGCTGAGACACCACAGCATTGTACCCTGGGCCTTGGGCTCAGACCTACATGCAGGAATCAGGGGGAGCCTGTTCTCATGCATGGTATGGTTGTATTATAGGCTTGGTTAACTCTTAGAATGGAAGAAGTGTGAGAATTAGGGTTATGGTTAGGGTTAGGGATTTGGGTTTAGGAGAGAGTGTTCAAATGAGGGTTAGGGGTTAGGCATTAGGGGTTAGGGTTAGTGTTAGGGTTAGGGGTTGGGGTGAGGGTTGGGTTAGGGGCTAGGGTTAGGTTTAGGGTTGGGGTTAGTGTTAGCATTCGAGTTAGGGATTAGAGTTAGGGTTAAGGGATAGGATTAGGGTTAAGAGTTTGGCTTAGGGTTCAGGTTAAGGGTTAGGGTTATGGTTAAAGATTAGTGTTAGTTTAAACAGTTACAGTTAGGTTTAGGGTTAAATTTTAGGGTGAGGGCTTTTTAAACTCTGAGAGAGGAAGACGTCTGAGATTAAGATTTAGGGTTAGGATTATGGTTAGGATTAGGGATGACGATTAGTGTTAGGGTGAGGGCTTAGGGTTAAGGGTTAGGGTTAGAGTTAGGGTTAAGGTTAGTGTTAGTTTTAACGGTTAAAGTTAGGTTTAGGGTTAAGGTTTATTGTCAGGGTTAAGGTCAGGGGTTAGGGTTTCGTACAGGGTAAGAGTTAAGTGTTAGGTTTAGGGTTAAAGATTAGCATTATGGTTAGTGTTAAAGGTTAGTGTGAGGGTAAAAGTTTAGGGTTAAGTTTAAGGGCTAGGGTTAGGGGTTAGTGTTAGGGTTAAGGGGTCTTGTTAGGTTTAGGGTTACAGTTAAGTGTTATGGTTAGTGTTAGGGGTTACGGTTAGGCTTAGGGTTCATGGTTAGTGTAACATTTAGGGGTTAGGGCTAGGGTTAAATGATAGTGTTAGGGTTAAGGCTTAGGCTTTGGGTAAAGGTTTAGGGATAGGTTTACGGGTTAGGGTTAGTGTCAGGGTTAAATGTTAGGATGAGAGTTAACAGTTATGGTTAGGGTTATTGGTTAGGGGTTGTGTTTATGCTTAGGGCACGTGCCTTGTCTGCACTAGGCGGAGAGGTTAGGGGGCTAGCATATTCGCCGGGAAATCACTCTATTGTATGCTGGGTATTGGCCCCTGGGTTTCATGCTGGACACAGTGGCAGGGCCTCCTTTCACACATGGCATGGGAGGATTATAGGCTTTCTAAACTCTGAGAAAGAAAAAGTCTGAGAATTAGATTTAGGGTTAGGATTATGGTTAGAATTAGGGATGAAGTTTAGTGTTAAGGTGATGCCTTAGGGTTAGGGGTTAGGTTTAGGGTCAGAGTTAAAGGTTAGTGTTAGGTTTAACAGTTACAGTTAGGTGTAGCGTTAAGGTTTAGTGTTAGGGTTCAGTTTAGGGGATAGGTTTTGGTACAGGTTAAGGTTTAAGTGTTAAGTTTAGAGTTAAAGATTACAATTAGGGTTAGGTTTAAAGGTAAGTGTGAGGATTAACGGTTAGGGTTAAGCATGAGGGTTAGGGATTAGGTTTAGTGTTAAGGGTTTATGTTAGTTTAGGGTTAGAGTTAAGTGTTATGGTTAGGGTTAGGGGTTAGGGTTAGATATAGGGTGCATGGTTAGGGTTACGTTTAGGGGTTAGGGTTACGGGTTAGGTTTAGGATGAGTGTTTGGTGTTATTGTTGGGCATTAGGATAAGGGCTTAGGTTTAGGGTTAGCGTTTAGGTTTAGTGTTAGGGCTTAGATTTAGCGGTTAGTTTAAGGGCACAGGACCTGTTTAATCTATGGTGAGAAGGGTGCAGAATTGGTCCCCTTGACACCACACCATCGTACCTGGGCCTTGGGCCCAGACCTACATGCAGGACTCAGGCGGAGCCTCTTCTCACTCATGGCATGGCTCTATTGTAGGCTTGGTGAACTCTGAAAATGGAGGAAATGTGAGAATTAGGGTTATGGTTATGGTTAATTGTTTGGGGTTAGGGGTTAGGGTTCGAGTGTGGTTCAGGGGTTAGAAATTAGGAGTTAGTGTTAGTGTTAGGGTTAGGGGTTAGGGGTTAGTGTTGGTTTAGGGGCTAGGGTTAGATTCAGAGTTAGGGTTAGTGTTAGGGTTAGGGTTAGGGATTATGGTTAGGGTTAGGAATTAGGGTTAGGGTTAGGCTTAAGGGATAGGATTAGGGTAAAGGGTTAAGGCTTAGGGTTAGCATTAGGGATTAGGGTTAGGGTTAAGTGTTAGGGTTTTGGTCTGATTTAAGGGATAGGGTGAGCGTTAACAGTTAGGGTTAAGGTTAATTGTTAGGATTGGGGGTTAGGCTTAAGGATTCGTATTAGGGTTAGGGTATAAGGGTGAGACTGAAGTCTTATGGTTAGGGACAGGGCTTTTGGTTAGGGATAAGGGTTAGGAGTTAGGGTTACTTTTAGGCATAGGGTAGGATTAGGGGTGAGGGTTAGGGTTAAGGTTAGTGTTAGGGTTGTTGGTAGTGTTAAGGTTAGGGTTAGCAGTTTAGAATTAGGGTTAGGGATTAGGTTTTATGGTTATGGCTAAGATTTAGGGTTAGAATTATGGGATAGGCGTTGTTCTCAGTGTAAGTGTTATGCATTAACTTAGGAGATGCGGTTAAAGTTAGGGTTACAGTGTGGTCTACATGATAAGGTGAGCAGTAGGATCAGGGTTAGGTGTTACGTTCAAGGTTAGGGTTATATGTTAGGCGTACTTTTTATGCTTAGGGCACGGGCCCTGTCTGCACTAGGCGGGAGGATTAGGGGTCTAGGATTGTGGCCGAGAACTTTCTCTATCGTACACTGGGTATGGGTCCCTGGGTTTCATGCAGGACACAGTGGCAGAGCCTCTTTTCACGCATGGCATGGGAGGATTGTAGGCTTTCTAAACTCTGAGAAAGCAAGAAGTCTGAGAATTAGATTTAGGGATAGGATTATGGTTAGTGTTAAGGATAAAGTTTAGCATTAGGGTGAGGGCTTAGGGTTAGGGGTTAGAGTTACGGTCAGGGTTAAAGGTTAGTGTTAGGTTTAATGGTTACAGTTAGCTTTAGGGTCAAGTGTTAGGGTTAAGGTTAAGGTTAGGGGTTAGGTTTTGGTACAGGGTAAGGGTTAACTGTTAGGTTTAGGGTTAAAGATTACGATTAGGGTTAGGTTTAAGGGTTAGTGTGAGAGTTAACGGTTAGGGTTAAGGTTAAGTGTTAGGGTTAGTGGTTAAGTTTAGGTTTAAGTGTTCGTGTTAGGTTTAGGGTTAGAGTTAAGTGTTATGGTTAGGGTTTGGGGTTAGGATTAGGTTTAGGGTTCATCGTTAGGGTTACGTTTAGGCATTAGGGTTATGGGTAAGGATTAGGGTAAGGGTTTAATGTTAGTGTTGGGCGTTAGGGTCAGGGCTTAAGTTTAGGGTTAAGGGTTAGTGTTAGAGTTAGCGTTAGGGCTTAGATTTAGAGGTTATTTTAAGGGCACAGGACCTGTGTAATCTATGGTGAGAAGTGTGCAGAATGGGTCATCGCCACACCACACCATCGTACCCTAGGCCTTGGGCCCAGACCTACATGCAGGTCTCAGGCAGAGCCTCTTCTCACGCATGGCATGGTTTTATTGTAGGCTTGGCTAACTCTGAGAATGGAGGAAGTGTGAGAATTATGGTTATGATTAGGGTTAGGTGTTTGGGGTTAGGGGTTAGTGTTCGCGTGAGGGTTAGGTGTTAGGGATTAGGGGTTAGGGTTAATGTTAGCATTAGGGGTTAACGGTTAGGGTTGGGTTAGGGACTAGGGATAGATTTAGCGTTGGGGTTAGGGTTAGGGTTAGGGTTAGGGGTTAGGGTTAGGGTTAAGGGATAGGATTAGGGTTAAGGGTTAAGGCTTAGGGTTAGCATTAAGGGATAGGGTTAGGGTTAAGGGTTAGGGTTATGTTCCGAGTTAAGGGTTAGGGTGAGGGTTAACAGTTAGGGTTAGGGTTATAAGTTAGGGATAGTGTTAGGTTTAAGGTCTAGGGTTAGGGTTAGAGGTAGCTTTACTGCTAAGATTAGGTCTCGGCATTAAGGTAAGGGTTAGTGTTAGGGTTAAGGGTTAGGGTTAGGTTTAATTGTTAGGATTAGGATCAGAATTAAGGGTTAGGCTTAGGGTTAGTGGATAGGGTTAGGGTTTAGGGTAAACTTTTAAGGTTATGTTTAGGGATAAGGTTAGGGTTAGCGTTTAAGGTTAGGGTTAGTATTAGGGTTGTTTGTAGGGTTAAGGTAATGTTTAGTGGTTAGAATTAGGGTTAGGGATTAGGGGTTACTGTTATGGCTAGGAGTTAGGGTTAGAATTAAGTGATAGGGGTTGTTCTTAGCATAAGTGTTATGCATTAATGTTAGGATAAGTGGTTAAAGTTAGGTTTACGGTGAGGTTTATGTGTTAAGGTGAGCAATAGGATCAGGGTTAGAATTATGAGTGAGGGGTAGGGTTTTGCTTAGGGTATGGGCCCTGTCTTCTCTAGGAGTGGGATTGAGGGGGATGCGATTGTCACCAGAAACCCACTCTATCGTATGCAGGGTATGGGCCCATGGGTTTCTTGTAGGACACTCTGGCAGAGCCTGATTTCACGCATGGTAAAGGAGGATTGTAAGCTTTCAAATCTCTAAGAAAGTAAGAAGTCTGAGAATTAGATTTAAGGTTAAGATTATCGTTATGGTTAGGGATGAAGTTTAATCTTAGGGTGAGGGCTTCGGGTAAGGGGATACGGTTAGTTTTAGGGTTAAAAGTTACTGTTAGGTTTAACAGTTACAGTTAGACTTAGGGTTTAGGTTTAGGGTTAGGGTTAAGCTTAGGGGTTATGGTTTGGTACAGGGTTAGGGTTAAGTGTTAGGGTTAGGGTTAAAGATCATGACAAGGGTTAGAGTTAAGGGTTAGTTTGAGTGTTAACAGTTAGGGTTAAGGATAACTTTTAGGGTTAGGGGTTAGGATTAGTGTTAGGGCTGAGATTTAGCGGTTAGTTTAAGGGCACAGGACCTGTTTAATCTATGGTGAGAGTGGTGCACAGGGTCGCTGCGACACAACACCACCGTACGCTGGGCCTTGGGCCAAGACCTACATACAGGACTCAGGTGGAGCCTCTTCTCACGCATGACATGGCTGTATTGTAGGCTTGGTTAACTCTGAGAATGGAAGAAGTGTCAGAAATCTGGTTAGGGCTGGCTGTAGGTGTTTTTAACCCCTAACCCTAACACTAACCCCCTAATCCTAACCCTAACACTAACCCCAAGGTTAAATCTAACCTTAACCCCTACGACAACCCTAACCCTAACCCTAACCCCTCTCACTGTAGAATAAACAGGTCCTGTGCCCTTAAACTAACCACTAAATCTAAGCCCTAACATCAACCCTAACCTCTGACCCTAAACCTAAGCCCTGAGCCTAAAGCCCAACACTAACTCTAAACTCTTACCCTAAAGCTAATCCCTAACCCTAATGCTAACCTCTAAACATAACCCTAACTGTGAACCCTAAACCTAACCCTAACCTCGAGCGCTAACCATAGAATTTAACTCTAACCCTAAACCTAAAATGAACCCTTAATCCTAACACTAACCCTAACCCTAACTCTTAACTTTAACCCTGACTGTTAACCCTCACACTAACCTTTAAACCTAACCTTAATCGTAATCTTTAACCCTAAACCTAATATTTAACCCTAATCCTGTACCAAACCCTAAACCCTAACCTTAAACCTAACCATAAACCTTAACCCTGAACCTAACTGTAACGGTTAAAACTAAGAGTAACCTGTAACGCTACCCATAACCCCTAACTCTAAGCCTTCACCCTAACACTAACCTTGATCCTTAACCCGAACCCTAACCCTAACCCTAAATCTAATTCTCAGTCTTCTTGCTTTCTTAGAGTTTAGAAAGCCTACAATCCTCCCATGCCATGCGTGAAAGGAGGCTCTTCCACTGTGTCCTGAATGAACCGCTGGGGCCCATAACCAGAGTATGATAGAGTGGGTTCCTGGTGACAATCCCAGCCCCCTAACCCCCCCCCCCCCCGCCTAATGCAGACAAGGTCTGTGCCCTAAGCATAAACTCTACACCTCACCCAAAACTCTAACCCTGAAAATAACATTTAACCCTGATTCTATTGCTCACCTTAGAATGTAAACCTCACCGTAACCTGAACTTTAACCTCTTATCCTAACGTTAATGCATAACACTTACCCTGAGATTAACCCCTATCCCATAATTCTAACCCTATCTCCTAGTCATAACTGTGACAACTAATCCCTAACCCTAATTCTAAACCACTAACACTAACTGTTACCCTACGTAGTTACTGTTACGGTAACCTACTGTTACCCTAACACTGAACCTAACCCTTACTCCTAACGCCAAAGCTATGGCTAAAAATAATGCTAACCCTTGACCCTTTACCCTAACTCCTAACCCTAATCCTAATCCTAACCACTAAACCCAACCTTAGCTCTTAACCCTAACCCTAAACCTTACCCTGATGCCTAGACCTAACACTAACACTAAACTAACACCTAACCCTAATCATAACCCCTAAAGCTAACCCTAACCCTGAACCCTAAACCTAACCCTAACACTTAATACTAACTATATCCCTAATCCCTAACCCCAACCCTAACCCTAACCGTTAACCCTCACCCTAACCCTTAAACCGGACCCTAACACTAAATCTTAACCCTAAAGCTACGCCCAACCCTTAACCATAATCCTATCCCTTAACCCTAAACCTAACCCCTAACCCTAAACCTAACACTAACCCCAATCCTAATTCTAACCATAGCCCTTAATACATCACTACGCCTAACCCCTAACCCTAACCCTAACCCCTAATGCTAATCCTAACACTGAACCCTAAACCTAACCCTATCCCTAACCCTTAAACATAACTCTATCCCTAACCAATAATCCTAAGCCTAATCTTTAACCCTCACCCTAGAGCTTAACTCAAACCGTAACCCTAAGCCTAAACCCCAACCCTAACACTTAACACAAACCCTAAGCCTTAACACTTAACCCCAATCCTATCCTTTAACCCTAACACTAACCCTGATGCCTAATCCTAACCCTAACACTAACCCCAACCATAAATCTAACCCTAGCCCCTAACGCAAAACTAACCCCTAACCCTAACACTAACCCTAAATCCTAGTCCCTAACCACTAAACCTCACTTGAACCCTAACCCCTAACACCAAACCCTTAACCCTAACCATAACCCTATTTCTCACACTACTTCCATTCTCAGAGTTAACCAAGCCTAAAATACAACCATGCAATGCATGAGTAGAGTTTCCGCATGAGTCCTGCAAGTAGGTCTGGGCCAAAGGCCCAGGATCCGATGGTGTGGTGTCGCATGGAAACATTCTGCACCCTTCTCACCATAGATTACACAGGTCCTGTACCCTTAAACTAACCGCCAAATCAAAGCCCGAACACTGACCCTAACCCCTAACCCTAAACCTAAGCCCTGACCCTAATGCCCAACACTAACACTAAACGCTTACCCTAAACCTAACCCCTAAATGTAACCTTAACCATGAACCCTAAACCTAACCCAAACCCCTAACCCTAACCATAACACTTAACTCTAACCCTAAACCTAACATGAACACTTAACCCTAACCCTAACCCATAACCCTAACACTTAACCTTAACCCTAACCGTTAACCCTCACACTAAACCTTAACCCTAACCCTAATCCTAATCTTTAAGCCTAAACCTAGCACTTAACCCTTACCCTGTACCAAAACCTAACCCCTAATCTTAACCCTAAGCTTAAACCTTAAAGCTTAACCCTAAACCTAACTGTAACTGTTAAACCTAACACTAACCTTTAACCCTGACCCTAACCGAAACCCCTAACCCTAAGCCCTCACCATAACAGTAACCTATATTGCTAACCCTAACCCTAATCCTAGCCCTAAATTTAATTCTCAGACTTCTTGCTTTCTCAGAGTTTACAAAGCCTACAATCCTCCCATGCCATGTGTAGAAGGAGGCTCGGCCACTGTGTCCGGCTTAAAACCAAGGGGCCCATACCCAGCGTATGATAGAGTGGCTTCCGGCATCTATCCCAACCCTCTAAGCCCCCTCCTAGAGCAGAGAGGGCTCGTGATATAAGCATAAACACTACCCCTCACCCATAACCCTAACCCTGAACATCACAGCTCACCCTGATACTATTGCTCACCTTAACACATCAACCTCACCATAACTCTAACTTGAACCCGTTATCCTAACGTTAATGCATAAGACTTACCCTAAGAACAACCCCTATCCCTTAATTCTAACCCTAACTCCTAGCCACAATTGTAACACCTAATCCCTAAGGCTAATTCAAAACTGCTAAACATTACCTTATCCCTACATACTAACCATAACCCTAACCGCTAACCCTAACCGTACACCTAAAAATAACCGTAACACTTGACACTTAACCCTAACCCTTAACCCTGATCCTAATCCTAACAATTAAACCTAACCCTAACTCTTAAGCCTAACACTAACACGTACCCTAATGCCTAGACCTAACCCTAAGAGTAAATATAACCCCTAACCCTAACCCTAATCCCTAATGCTAACCCTAACACTGAACCCTACTCCTAAGCCTTAAACCTAACTCTATCCTTAACCCATAACCCTAGCCCTAACCGTTAACCCCACACTAACCCTTAACTCGAACTGTAACCCTAACCCTTAAAACTAAACCTAACACTTAACGCTAACCCTAAGCCTTAACGCTTAACCCTTATCCTATCCCTTAACCCTAACCCTAACCCCTAACGCTAACCCTAACCCCACTCTAAATCTAACCCTAGCCCCTAACCCAACCCTAACCCCTAAGCCCTAACCCTATCACTAAACCCAACACCTACTCCCTAACCCCTAATCCTCACTCGAAGCTTAAGCCCTAACCCTAAGCCCTCTCCCTGACTAATCTTCATCCCTAACCCTAACCATAATCCTAACCCTAAATCTAATTCTCAGACTTCTTGCTATCTCAGAGTTTTAAAAGCCTACAATTCTCCAAAGCCATGCGTGAAAGCTGGCTCTGCCACAGTGTCCTGCATGAAACCCAGGAGCCCATACTCTGTGTACAATAGAGTGGGTTCCCGGGGACAATCACAGCCCCCTAACTCCCCCTGATAGTGCTGACAGGGCCCATGCCCTAAGCAAAATCCCTGCACCTCACCCATAACCCTAACCCTGAACATAACACCTAACCCTGATGTTATTGTTCACCTTAACACGTAAACCTCACTGTAACCCTAACTTTAACCCCTATCCTAATGTTATTGCATAACACTTACCCTAAGAACAAACCCTATCCCTAAATTCTAAGCCTAACTCCTAGCATAACCGTAACACCTAATCCCTAACCTTAATTCTAAACTGCTAAACATTACCTTCACCCTACAAACAACCCTAACACTAACCCTAACTCTAACCGCTAACCCTAACCCTAACCATTACCCTGATCATAATCCTAACAATTAAACCTAACCCTAATTCTTAACCCTAACACGAACCATTACCATAATGCCTAGACCTAACCCTAACTGTAACCCTAACCCCTAACCCTAACCCTAACCGCTAATGCTAACCCTAACCCCGAACCCTAAACCTAACCCTAACCCTATCCCTTAAACCTATTACTATCCCTAAACCATTACCCTAATCGCAACTGTTAACCCTCACTCTCACCCTTAACTTGGACTGAAACCCTAACCCTTAACCCTAACCTTAACTCTTACTGCTAATCTTAAGCCTTCACCCTTTACCTTAATCCTATCTTGTAAGCCTAACCCTAACGCTGACCCCTAACCCACCTGAACATTAACCCTAAACCTAAATCTAATGCTAGCCCCTTACAAAAACCTAACACCTAACCCCTGACACACTAATCCTAACTTCTAATTCCTAACCACTAAACTTCACTCAAACCTAAACCTCTAACCCCAAACACATAACCCTAACCATAACCCTAATTCTCACACTTCCTTCGTTCTCAGAGTTGACCAAGCCTACAATAGAGCCATGCCACGAGTGAGAAGAGGCTCTGCCTGAGTCCTGCATGTAGGTCTGGGCCCACGGTACGATGGTGTGGTGTTGAGGCGACCCAGTCTGCACCCTTCCCACCATAGATTAAACAGACCATGTGCCCTTAAACTAACCACTAAATCTAAGCCCTAACACTAAACCTAAATCCTAACCCTAAACCTCGGCCCTTATCCTAACGCCCAACAGTAACACTATACACTCACCCTAAACTTAACCCGTAACCCGAACCCCTAAATGTAACCCTAACCATTAACCCTAAACCTAACCCTAACCTCTAGCCATAACCATAACACTTAACTCTAAACCTAAATGTTACACGAAGCCTTATTCCTAACCCTAAGCCCAACCCTAACCCTTAATCTTAACCCTTACCATTAACCCTCACACTAACCCTTAACCCTAACCCTAATCCTAATCTTTAACCATAAAGCTAACACTGAAGCCTAACCCTGTGCCAAACGATAAAACCAAACCTTAACCCTAACCCTGAAACTTAACCGTAAACGTAACTGTAACTGTTAAAAATAACACAAACCTTTAACCCTAACCCCTAAACCTAAGAGCCCACCCTAACACTAATCTTCCTCGCTAAACATTACCATAATCCTACCCCTAAATCTAATTGTCAGACTTCTGGCTTTCTCAGAGTTTAGAAAGCCTAAAATCCTCCCATGCCATGAGTAAAAGGGGGCTCTACCACTGTGTCCTGAATGAAACCCAGGAGCCCATATACAGCGTACGATAGAGTGGGTTCCCGGGGACAATCCCATCCCCCTAACCCCCGCCCCCCTACGCTAAGTATAAACACTACCCCTAACAGATAACCCTCACCCTGAATATAACCCCTGACCCTGATCCTATTGCTCACCTTAAAACATAAACCTCCCCGTAACCCTAACTTATCCCCTTATCTTAACCTTAATGCATAACACCCTGAGAAGAAGCCCCATCCCATAATTCTAATCCTAATCCCCAGCCATAACGATAAGACCTCATCCCTAATTCTAAAATGCCAAACCTAACCTTCACCCTACCAACAAC
>NC_091001.1:6004964-6092464 GCF_041146395.1 Eulemur rufifrons
CTTCATCCTTAAGCCTAACCATAATCCTAACCCTAAATCTAATTCTCAGACTTCTTGCTTTCTTAGAGTTTAGAAAGCCTGCAATCCTCCCATGCCATGCGTGAAAGGAGGCTCTACCACTGTTTCCTGCATGAAACCCACGGGCCCATACCCAGAGTATGATAGAGTGGGTTCCCGGGTACAATCCCAGCCCCCTAAACTTCCCCCGCCCGCCTAATGCAGACAGGGCCCGTGCGCTAAGCATAAACAATACCTTTAACAGATAACCCTAACCCTGAACATAACACCCAACCCTGTTCCTATTTCTCCCCTTAACACGTAAACCTCACCGTGCGCCTAACTTTAACCTCTTATCCTAACGTTAATACATAACCCATTTCCTGAAAACAACCCCATCCCATAATTCTAACCCTATCTCCTAGTCATCACTGTGCCACCTAATCCCTAACCCTAATTTTAAACCGCTAACCCTAACGGTAACCCTACCTACAACCCTAACACTGACAGTAACCCTTACTTCTAACCCCAACGCTATGCCTAACAAAAACCCTAACCCTTGACCCTAACCCTTCACCCTAACCCCTAAGCCTTACCCTAACCCTTAACCCTAATCCTAATCCTAACCATTAAACCTAACCCTAGCTCTTAAAGCTAACCCTAAACCTTACCCTAACGACTAGACCTAACCCTGACACTAACCTAACACCTAACCCTAACGAGAACCACTAAAGCTAACCCTGAACCCTATCCCTAACCCCAGCAGTAATCTTTAACCCTAAACCTAAGCCCAACCCCTAACCCTAATCCTATCCTTTTACCCTAAAACTAACCCCTAAACCTAACCCCTATACCTCACCCTAACTCTAACCCCAATCATAATTCTAACCATACCCCTTCATAAAACACTAACTCCTAACCGCTAACCCTAACACTTACCAAAAACCGTAATCACTAATCCCTAACTCTAACGCTTAACCTTTACCCTAACCGTTAACCCTTACCCTAAATCTTAACCCTGACCCTAACATTAACCTTTAACTCTAAGCCTAACCCTTAACCCTACAGTAAGGAAGACCCTTAATGCTAATGGGATCCCTTATCCCTAACCCTAACACTACAGCTAAAAATAACCCTAACCTTGGATACTTAAACCTAACCCCTAACACTTACTTTAACCCCAAACCCTAACCATAATTCTAAGCATTACACCTAACCCTATCTCTTAACCCTAACGCTAGCCCTTACCCTAACGCCTAGATCTAACCCTAAATCTAACCTAACGCCTAATCCTAACCTTAAGCCCTAATGCTAACACTAACCCTGAACCCTAAACCTACCCGTAACCCTTAACACTAACCCTATCCGTGAACCTAAACCCTGACCCTAACCAATACCCGCACCCAAGCATTTAACCCTGACCCTAACACTAATCCTTAATGCTAACCTTAACACTAAACGCTAACCCTAAGCCCAACACTTAACCCTAATCCTATCCCTTAACCCTAACCCTAACCCTAACCCTAATGCTAACCCCTAAACGTAATCCTAACAATGACCAGTAAACCTAACCCTAACCGCTAACACAAACCATAGCACATAACTCTAACCCTAAAACTAACGCTAACCCTAACCCTAAACACTAACCCTTAACCTTAACCCTAAGCATTAACTCTCACGCTAACCTTTAATCCTAACCCTAATCCTAATCTTCAACCCTAAACCTAACACTTAACCCTAACCCTGTACCAAACCCTAACCCCTCATCTTAACCCTAACCGTAAACCTCAACCATGAACCAAAGTGTAACCGTTAAACCTATGAGTAACCTTTAACCCTAACCCTATTCCCTAACCCTAAGCCCTCACCCTAACACTAAACTTCATCCTTAACCCTAACCAGAATCCTAACCCTAAATCTAATTCGCAGACTTCTTGCTTTCTTAGAGTTTAGAAAGCCTGCAATCCTCCCATGCCATGCGTGAAAGGAGGCTCTACCACTGTGTCCTGCATGAAACCCACGGGCCCATACCCAGAGTATGATAGAGTGGGTTCCCGGGTACAATCCCAGCCCCCTAAACTCCCCCGCCCGCCTAATGCAGACAGGGCCCGTGCGCTAAGCATAAACAATACCTTTAACAGATAACCCTAACCCTGAACATAACACCCAACCCTGTTCCTATTTCTCCCCTTAACACGTAAACCTCACCGTGCGCCTAACTTTAACCTCTTATCCTAACGTTAATGCATAATCCATTTCCTGAGAACAACCCCATCTCATAATTCTAACCCTATCTCCTAGTCATCACTGTGACTCCTAATCCCTAACCCTAATTCTAACCCGCTAACCCTAACCGTAACCCTACCTACAACCCTAACACTGACAGTAACCCTTACTTCTAACCCCAACGCTATGCCTAACAAAAACCCTAACCCTTGACCCTAACCCTTCCCCCTAACCCCTAAGCCTTACCCTAACCCTTAACCCTAATCCTAATCCTAACCATTAAACCTAACCCTAGCTCTTAAAGCTAACCCTCAACCTTACCCTCACGACTAGACCTAACCCTGACACTAACCTAACACCTAACCCTAACCAGAACCCCTAAAGCTAACCCTGAACCCTATCCCTAGCCCTAGCAATAGACTTTAACCCTAAACCTAAGCCCAACCCGTAACCCTAATCCTATCCTTTTACCCTAAAATAACCCCTAAACCCAACCCCTAAACCTCACCCTAACTGTAACCCCAATCCTAATTCTAACCATACCCCTTCATAAAACACTAACTCCTAACCGCTAACCCTAACACTAACCAAAAACCCTACTCACTAATCCCTAACCCTAACGCTTAACCTTTACCCTAACCGTTAACCCTCACTCTAAATCTTAACCCTGACCCTAACCTTAACCTTTAACTCTAAGCCTAACACTTAACCCTACAGTAAGGAAGAACCTTAATGCTAATGGGATCTCTTATCCCTAACCCTAACACTACAGCTAAAAATAACCCTAACCTTGAATCCTTAATCCTAACCCCTAACACTTACTTTAACCCCAAACCCTAACCCTAATCCTAAGCATTAAACCTAACCCTATCTCTTAACCCTAACGCTAGCCCTTACCCTAACGCCTAGATCTGACCCTAAATCTAACCTATCGCCTAAGCCTAACATTAAGCCCTAATGCTAACACTAACCCTGAACCCTAAACCTACCCGTAACCCTTAACCCTAACCCTATCCGTTAACCTTAACCCTGACCCTAACCATTACCCGCACCCAAGCATTTAACACTGATTCTAACCCTAATCCTTAATGATAAACCTAACACTAAACCCTAACCCTAAGCCGAACACCTAACCCTAATCCTATCCCTTAACCCTAACCCTAACCCTAATGCTACCCCCTAAACGTAACCCTAACCGTGACCAGTAAACCTAACCCTAACCTCTAACACAAACCATAGCACATAACTCTAACCCTAAAACTAACGCTAACCCTAACCGTAACCCGAACCCTAAACCCTAACTCTTAACCTTAACCCTAAGCATTAACTCTCACGCTAACCTTTAATCCTAACCCTAATCCTAATCTTCAACCCTAAACCTAACACTTAACCCTAACCCTGTACCAAACCCTAACCCCTCATCTTAACCCTAACCGTAAACCTCAACCCTAAACCAAAGTGTAACCGTTAAACCTAAGAGTAACCTTTACCCCTAACCCTAATCCCTAACCCTAAGCCCTCACCCTAACACTAAACTTCATCCTTAACCCTAACCAGAATCCTAACCCTAAATCTAATTCTCAGACTTCTTGCTTTCTTAGAGTTTAGAAAGCCTGCAATCCTCCCATGCCATGCGTGAAAGGAGGCTCTACCACTGTGTCCTGCATGAAACCCACGGGCCCATACCCAGAGTATGATAGAGTGGGTTCCCGGGTACAATCCCAGCCCCCTAAACTCCCCCCGCCCGCCTAATGCAGACAGGGCCCGTGCGCTAAGCATAAACAATACCTTTTACAGATAACCCTAACCCTGAACGTAACACCCAACCCTGTTCCTATTTCTCCCCTTAACACGTAAACCTCACCGTGCGCCTAACTTTAACGTCTTATCCTAACGTTAATGCATAACCCATTTCATGAGAACAACCCCTATCCCATAATTCTAACCCTATCTCCTAGTCATCACTGTGACACCTAATCCCTAACCCTAATTCTAAACCGCTAACCCTAACCGTAACCCTACCTACAACCCTAACACTGACAGTAACCCTTACTTCTAACCCCAACGATATGCCTAACAAAAACCCTAACCCTTCACCCTAACCCCTAAGCCTTACCCTAACCCTTAACCCTAATCCTAATCCTAACCATTAAACCTAACCCTAGCTCTTAAAGCTAACCCTAAACCTTACCCTCACGACTAGACCTAACCCTGACAGTAACCTAACACCGAACCCTAACCAGAACCCCTAAAGCTAACCCTGAACCCTATCCCTAACCCTAGCAGTAAACTTTAACCCTAAACCTAAGCCCAACCCGTAACCCTAATCCTATCCTTTTACCCTAAAACTAACCCCTAAACCTAACCCCTATACCTCACCCTAACTCTAACCCCAATCCTAATTCTAATCATACCCCTTCATAAAACACTAACTCCGAACCGCTAACCCTAACACTAACCAAAAACCCTAATCACTAATGCCTAACCCTAACGCTTAACCTTTACCCTAACCGTTAACCCTCACCCTAAATTTTAACACTGACCCTAACCTTAACCTTTAACTCTAAGCCTAACCCTTAAACCTACATGAAGGAAGACCCTTAATGCTAATGGGATCCCTTATCCCTAACCCTAACACTACAGCTAAAAATAACCCTAACGTTGGATCCTTAAACCTAACCCCAAACACTTACTTTAACCCCAAACCCTAACCCTAATCCTAAGCATTAAACCTAACCGTATCTCTTAACCCTAACGCTAGCCCTTACCCTAAGGCCTAGATCTAACTTTAAATCTAAACTACCGCCTAATCCTAACCTTAAGCCCTAATGCTAACACTAACCCTGAACCCTAAACCTACCCGTAACCCTTAACACTAACCCTATCCATGAACCTAAACCCTGACCCAAACCATTACCCGCACCCAAGCATTTAACCCTGACCCTAACCCTAATCCTTAATGCTAACCCTAACACTAAACCCTAACCCTAAGCCCAACACTTAATCCTAATCCTATCCCTTAACCCTAACCCTAACCCTAATGCTACCCCCTAAACGTAACCCTAACCGTGACCAGTAAACCTAACCCTAACCTCTAACACAAACCATAGCACATAACTCTAACCCTAAAACTAACCCTAACCCTAACCCTAACCCTAAACCCTAACTCTTAACCTTAACATTAAGCGTTAACTCTCACGCTAACCTTTAATCCTAACCCTAACCCTAATCTTCAACCCTAAACCTAACACTTAACCCTAACCCTGTACCAAACCCTAACCCCTCATCTTAACCCTAACGGTAAACCTCAACCCTAAACCAAAGTGTAACCGTTAAACCTAAGAGTAACCTTTATCCCTAACCCTATTCCCTAACCCTAAGCCCTCACCCTAACACTAAACTTCATCCTTAACCCTAACCAGAATCCTAACCCTAAATCTAATTCTCAGACTTCTTGCTTTCTTAGAGTTTAGAAAGCCTGCAATCCTCCCATGCCATGCGTGAAAGGAGGCTCTACCACTGTGTCCTGCATGAAACCCACGGGCCCATACCCAGAGTATGATAGAGTGGGTTCCCGGGTACAATCCCAGCCCCCTCAACTCCCCCCGCCCGCCTAATGCAGACAGGGCTCGTGTGCTAAGCATAAACAATACCTTTAACAGATTACCCTAACCCGCAACATAACACCCAACCCTGTTCCTATTTCTCCCCTTAACACGTAAACCTCACCGTGCGCCTAACTTTAACCTCTTATCCTAACGTTAATGCATAACCCATTTCCTGAGAACAACCCCATCCCATAATTCTAACCCTATCTCCTAGTCATCACTGTGACACCTAATCCCTAACCCTAATTCTAAACCGCTAACCCTAACCGTAACCCTACCTACAACCCTAACACTGACAGTAACCCTTACTTCTAACCCCAACGCTATGCCTAACAAAAACCCTAACCCTTGACCCTAACCCTTCACCCTAACCCCTAAGCCTTACCCTAACCCTTAACCCTAATCCTAATCCTAACCATTAAACCTAACCCTAGCTCTTAAAGCTAACCCTAAACCTTACCCTCACGACTAGACCTAACCCTGACACTAACCTAACACCTAACCCTAACCAGAACCCCTAAAGCTAACCCTGAACCCTATCCCTAACCCTAGCAGTAAACTTTAACCCTAAACCTAAGCCCAACCCGTAACCCTAATCCTATCCTTTTACCCTAAAACTAACGCCTAAACCTAACCCCTATACCTCACCCTAACTCTAACCCCAATCCTAATTCTAACCATACCCCTTCATAAAACACTAACTCCTAACCGCTAACCCTAACACTAACCAAAAACCCTAATCACTAATCCCTAACCCTAACGCTTAACCTTTACCCTAACCGTTAACCCTCACCCTAAATCTTAACACTGACCCTAACCTTAACCTTTAACTCTAAGCCTAACCTTTAACCCTACAGTAAGGAAGACCCTTAATGCTAATGGGATCCCTTATCCCTAACCCTAACACTACAGCTAAAAATAACCCTAACGTTGGATCCTTAAACCTAACCCCTAACACTTACTTTAACCCCAAACCCTAACCCTAATCCTAAGCATTAAACCTAACCCTATCTCTTAACCCTAAGGCTAGCCCTTACCCTAACGCCTAGATCTAACCCTAAATCTAACCTACCGCCTAATCCTAACCTTAAGCCCTAATACTAACACTAACCCTGAACCCTAAACCTACCCGTAACCCTTAACACTAACCCTCTCCGTGAACCTTAACCCTGACCCTAACCATTACCCGCACCCAGGCATTTAACCCTGATTCTAACCCTAATCCTTAATGATAAACCTAACACTAAACCCTAACCCTAAGCCCAACACTTAACCCTAATCCTATCACTTAACCCTAACCCTAACCCTAATGCTACCCCCTAAACGTAACCCTAACCGTGACCAGTAAACCTAACACTAACCTCTAACACAAACCATACCACATAACTCTAACCCTAAAACTAACCCTAACCCTAACCCTAACCCTAAACCCTAACTCTTAACCTTAACCCTAAGCGTTAACTCTCACGCTAACCTTTAATCCTAACCCTAATCCTAATCTTCAACCCTAAACCTAACACTTAACCCTAACCCTGTACCAAACCCTAACCCCTCATCTTAACCCTAAGCGTAAACCTCAACCCTAAACCAAAGTGTAACCGTTAAAACTAAGAGTAACCTTTATCCCTAACCCTAATCCCTAACCCTAAGCCCTCACCCTAACACTAAACTTCATCCTTAACCCTAACCAGAATCCTAACCCTAAATCTAATTCTCAGACTTCTTGCTTTCTTAGAGTTTAGAAAGCCTGCCATCCTCCCATGCCATGCGTGAAAGGAGGCTCTACCACTGTGTCCTGCATGAAACCCACGGGCCCATACCCAGAGTATGATAGAGTGGGTTCCCGGGTACAATCCCAGCCCCCTAAACTCCCCCCGCCCGCCTAATGCAGACAGGGCCCGTGCGCTAAGCATAAACAATACCTTTAACAGATAACCCTAACCCTGAACATAACACCCAACCCTGTTCCTATTTCTCCCCTTAACACGTAAACCTCACCCTGCGCCTAACTTTAACCTCTTATCCTAAGGTTAAGGCATAACCCATTTCCTGAGAACAACCCCTATCCCATAATTCTAACCCTATCTCCTAGTCATCACTGTGACACCTAATCCCTAGCCCTAATTCTAAACCGCTAACCCTAACCGTAACCCTACCTACAACCCTAACACTGACAGTAACCTTTACTTCTAACCCCAACGCTATGCGTATCAAAAACCCTAACCCTTGACCCTAACCCTTCACCCTAACCCCTAAGCCTTACCCTAACCCTTAACCCTAATCCTAATCCTAACCATTAAACCTAACCATAGCTCTTAAAGCTAACCCTAAACCTTACCCTCACGACTAGACCTGACCCTGACACTAACCTAACACCTAACCCTAACCAGAACCCCTAAAGCTAACCCTGAACCCTATCCCTAACCCTAGCAGTAAACTTTATCCCTAAACCTAAGCCCAACCCGTAACCCTAATCCTATCCTTTTACCCTAAAACTAACCCCTAAACCTAACCCCTATACCTCACCCTAACTCTAACCCCAATCCTAATTCTAACCATACCCCTTCATAAAACACTAACTCCTGACCGCTAACCCTAACACTAACCAAAAACCCTAATCACTAATCCCTAACCCTAACGCTTAACCTTTACCCTAACCGTTAACCCTCACCCTAAATCTTAACACTGACCCTAACCTTAACCTTTAACTCTAAGCCTAACCCTTAACCCTACAGTAAGGAAGACCCTTAATGCTAATGGGATCCCTTATCCCTAACCCTAACACTACAGCTAAAAATAACCCTAACCTTGGATCCTTAAACCTAACCCCTAACACTTACTTTAACCCCAAACCCTAACCATAATCCTAAGCATTAAACCTAACCCTATCTCTTAACCCTAACGCTAGCCCTTACCCTAACGCCTAGATCTAACCCTAAATCTAACCTACCGCCTAATCCTAACCTTAAGCCCTAATGCTAACACTAACCCAGAACTCTTAACCTACCCGTAACCCTTAACACTAACCCTATCCATGAACCTTAACCCTCACCCTAACCATTACCCGCACCCAAGCATTTAACCCTGACCCTAACCCTAATCCTTAATGCTAACCCTAACACTAAACCCTAACCCTAAGCCCAACACTTATCCCTAATCCTATCCCTTAACCCTAACCCTAACCCTAATGCTACCCCCTATACGTAACCCTAACCGTGACCAGTAAACCTAACCCTAACCTCTAACACAAACCATAGCACATAACTCTAAGCGTAAAACTAACCCTAACCATAACCCTAAACCTAAACCCTAACTCTTAACCTTAACCCTAAGCGTTAACTCTCACGCTAACCTTTAATCCTAACCCTAATCCTAATCTTCAACCCTAAACCTAACACTTAACACTAACCCTGTACCAAACCCTAACCCCTCATCTTAACCCTAACCGTAAACCTCAACCCTAAACCAAAGTGTAACCGTTAAACCCAAGAGTAATCTTTAACCCTAACCCTATTCCCTAATTCTAAGCCCTCACCCTAACACTAAACTTCATCCTTAAGCCTAACCATAATCCTAACCCTAAATCTAATTCTCAGACTTCTTGCTTTCTTAGAGTTTAGAAAGCCTGCAATCCTCCCATGCCATGCGTGAAAGGAGGCTCTACCACTGTTTCCTGCATGAAACCCACGGGCCCATACCCAGAGTATGATAGAGTGGGTTCCCGGGTACAATCCCAGCCCCCTAAACTCCCCCCGCCCGCCTAATGCAGACAGGGCCCGTGCGCTAAGCATAAACAATACCTTTAACAGATAACCCTAACCCTGAACATAACACCCAACCCTGTTCCTATTTCTCCCCTTAACACGTAAACCTCACCGTGCGCCTAACTTTAACCTCTTATCCTAACGTTAATACATAACCCATTTCCTGAAAACAACCCCATCCCATAATTCTAACCCTATCTCCTAGTCATCACTGTGCCACCTAATCCCTAACCCTAATTTTAAACCGCTAACCCTAACGGTAACCCTACCTACAACCCTAACACTGACAGTAACCCTTACTTCTAACCCCAACGCTATGCCTAACAAAAACCCTAACCCTTGACCCTAACCCTTCACCCTAACCCCTAAGCCTTACCCTAACCCTTAACCCTAATCCTAATCCTAACCATTAAACCTAACCCTAGCTCTTAAAGCTAACCCTAAACCTTACCCTCACGACTAGACCTAACCCTGACACTAACCTAACACCTAACCCTAACGAGAACCACTAAAGCTAACCCTGAACCCTATCCCTAACCCCAGCAGTAATCTTTAACCCTAAACCTAAGCCCAACCCCTAACCCTAATCCTATCCTTTTACCCTAAAACTAACCCCTAAACCTAACCCCTATACCTCACCCTAACTCTAACCCCAATCATAATTCTAACCATACCCCTTCATAAAACACTAACTCCTAACCGCTAACCCTAACACTTACCAAAAACCGTAATCACTAATCCCTAACTCTAACGCTTAACCTTTACCCTAACCGTTAACCCTTACCCTAAATCTTAACCCTGACCCTAACATTAACCTTTAACTCTAAGCCTAACCCTTAACCCTACAGTAAGGAAGACCCTTAATGCTAATGGGATCCCTTATCCCTAACCCTAACACTACAGCTAAAAATAACCCTAACCTTGGATACTTAAACCTAACCCCTAACACTTACTTTAACCCCAAACCCTAACCATAATTCTAAGGATTACACCTAACCCTATCTCTTAACCCTAATGCTAGCCCTTACCCTAACGCCTAGATCTAACCCTAAATCTAACCTAACGCCTAATCCTAACCTTAAGCCCTAATGCTAACACTAACCCTGAACCCTAAACCTACCCGTAACCCTTAACACTAACCCTATCCGTGAACCTAAACCCTGACCCTAACCAATACCCGCACCCAAGCATTTAACCCTGACCCTAACACTAATCCTTAATGCTAACCTTAACACTAAACGCTAACCCTAAGCCCAACACTTAACCCTAATCCTATCCCTTAACCCTAACCCTAACCCTAACCCTAATGCTAACCCCTAAACGTAATCCTAACAATGACCAGTAAACCTAACCCTAACCGCTAACACAAACCATAGCACATAACTCTAACCCTAAAACTAACCCTAACCCTAACCCTAAACACTAACCCTTAACCTTAACCCTAAGCATTAACTCTCACGCTAACCTTTAATCCTAACCCTAATCCTAATCTTCAACCCTAAACCTAACACTTAACCCTAACCCTGTACCAAACCCTAACCCCTCATCTTAACCCTAACCGTAAACCTCAACCATGAACCAAAGTGTAACCGTTAAACCTATGAGTAACCTTTAACCCTAACCCTATTCCCTAACCCTAAGCCCTCACCCTAACACTAAACTTCATCCTTAACCCTAACCAGAATCCTAACCCTAAATCTAATTCGCAGACTTCTTGCTTTCTTAGAGTTTAGAAAGCCTGCAATCCTCCCATGCCATGCGTGAAAGGAGGCTCTACCACTGTGTCCTGCATGAAACCCACGGGCCCATACCCAGAGTATGATAGAGTGGGTTCCCGGGTACAATCCCAGCCCCCTAAACTCCCCCGCCCGCCTAATGCAGACAGGGCCCGTGCGCTAAGCATAAACAATACCTTTAACAGATAACCCTAACCCTGAACATAACACCCAACCCTGTTCCTATTTCTCCGCTTAACACGTAAACCTCACCGTGCGCCTAACTTTAACCTCTTATCCTAACGTTAATGCATAATCCATTTCCTGAGAACAACCCCATCTCATAATTCTAACCCTATCTCCTAGTCATCACTGTGACTCCTAATCCCTAACCCTAATTCTAACCCGCTAACCCTAACCGTAACCCTACCTACAACCCTAACACTGACAGTAACCCTTACTTCTAACCCCAACGCTATGCCTAACAAAAACCCTAACCCTTGACCCTAACCCTTCACCCTAACCCCTAAGCCTTACCCTAACCCTTAACCCTAATCCTAATCCTAACCATTAAACCTAACCCTAGCTCTTAAAGCTAACCCTAAACCTTACCCTCACGACTAGACCTAACCCTGACACTAACCTAACACCTAACCCTAACCAGAACCCCTAAAGCTAACCCTGAACCCTATCCCTAGCCCTAGCAATAGACTTTAACCCTAAACCTAAGCCCAACCCGTAACCCTAATCCTATCCTTTTACCCTAAAATAACCCCTAAACCCAACCCCTAAACCTCACCCTAACTCTAACCCCAATCCTAATTCTAACCATACCCCTTCATAAAACACTAACTCCTAACCGCTAACCCTAACACTAACCAAAAACCCTACTCACTAATCCCTAACCCTAACGCTTAACCTTTACCCTAACCGTTAACCCTCACTCTAAATCTTAACCCTGACCCTAACCTTAACCTTTAACTCTAAGCCTAACACTTAACCCTACAGTAAGGAAGAACCTTAATGCTAATGGGATCTCTTATCCCTAACCCTAACACTACAGCTAAAAATAACCCTAACCTTGAATCCTTAATCCTAACCCCTAACACTTTCTTTAACCCCAAACCCTAACCCTAATCCTAAGCATTAAACCTAACCCTATCTCTTAACCCTAACGCTAGCCCTTACCCTAACGCCTAGATCTGACCCTAAATCTAACCTATCGCCTAAGCCTAACATTAAGCCCTAATGCTAACACTAACCCTGAACCCTAAACCTACCCGTAACCCTTAACCCTAACCCTATCCGTTAACCTTAACCCTGACCCTAACCATTACCCGCACCCAAGCATTTAACACTGATTCTAACCCTAATCCTTAATGATAAACCTAACACTAAACCCTAACCCTAAGCCGAACACCTAACCCTAATCCTATCCCTTAACCCTAACCCTAACCCTAATGCTACCCCCTAAACGTAACCCTAACCGTGACCAGTAAACCTAATCCTAACCTCTAACACAAACCATAGCACATAACTCTAACCCTAAAACTAACGCTAACCCTAACCGTAACCCGAACCCTAAACCCTAACTCTTAACCTTAACCCTAAGCATTAACTCTCACGCTAACCTTTAATCCTAACCCTAATCCTAATCTTCAACCCTAAACCTAACACTTAACCCTAACCCTGTACCAAACCCTAACCCCTCATCTTAACCCTAACCGTAAACCTCAACCCTAAACCAAAGTGTAACCGTTAAACCTAAGAGTAACCTTTACCCCTAACCCTAATCCCTAACCCTAAGCCCTCACACTAACACTAAACTTCATCCTTAACCCTAACCAGAATCCTAACCCTAAATCTAATTCTCAGACTTCTTGCTTTCTTAGAGTTTAGAAAGCCTGCAATCCTCCCATGCCATGCGTGAAAGGAGGCTCTACCACTGTGTCCTGCATGAAACCCACGGGCCCATACCCAGAGTATGATAGAGTGGGTTCCCGGGTACAATCCCAGCCCCCTAAACTCCCCCCGCCCGCCTAATGCAGACAGGGCCCGTGCGCTAAGCATAAACAATACCTTTTACAGATAACCCTAACCCTGAACGTAACACCCAACCCTGTTCCTATTTCTCCCCTTAACACGTAAACCTCACCGTGCGCCTAACTTTAACGTCTTATCCTAACGTTAATGCATAACCCATTTCATGAGACAACCCCTATCCCATAATTCTAACCCTATCTCCTAGTCATCACTGTGACACCTAATCCCTAACCCTAATTCTAAACCGCTAACCCTAACCGTAACCCTACCTACAACCCTAACACTGACAGTAACCCTTACTTCTAACCCCAACGATATGCCTAACAAAAACCCTAACCCTTCACCCTAACCCCTAAGCCTTACCCTAACCCTTAACCCTAATCCTAATCCTAACCATTAAACCTAACCCTAGCTCTTAAAGCTAACCCTAAACCTTACCCTCACGACTAGACCTAACCCTGACAGTAACCTAACACCGAACCCTAACCAGAACCCCTAAAGCTAACCCTGAACCCTATCCCTAACCCTAGCAGTAAACTTTAACCCTAAACCTAAGCCCAACCCGTAACCCTAATCCTATCCTTTTACCCTAAAACTAACCCCTAAACCTAACCCCTATACCTCACCCTAACTCTAACCCCAATCCTAATTCTAATCATACCCCTTCATAAAACACTAACTCCGAACCGCTAACCCTAACACTAACCAAAAACCGTAATCACTAATCCCTAACCCTAACGCTTAACCTTTACCCTAACCGTTAACCCTCACCCTAAATTTTAACACTGACCCTAACCTTAACCTTTAACTCTAAGCCTAACCCTTAAACCTACATGAAGGAAGACCCTTAATGCTAATGGGATCCCTTATCCCTAACCCTAACACTACAGCTAAAAATAACCCTAACCTTTGATCCTTAAACCTAACCCCAAACACTTACTTTAACCCCAAACCCTAACCCTAATCCTAAGCATTAAACCTAACCGTATCTCTTAACCCTAACGCTAGCCCTTACCCTAAGGCCTAGACCTAACTTTAAATCTAAACTACCGCCTAATCCTAACCTTAAGCCCTAATGCTAACACTAACCCTGAACCCTAAACCTACCCGTAACCCTTAACACTAACCCTATCCATGAACCTAAACCCTGACCCAAACCATTACCCGCACCCAAGCATTTAACCCTGACCCTAACCCTAATCCTTAATGCTAACCCTAACACTAAACCCTAACCCTAAGCCCAACACTTAACCCTAATCCTATCCCTTAACCCTAACCCTAACCCTAATGCTACCCCCTAAACGTAACCCTAACCGTGACCAGTAAACCTAACCCTAACCTCTAACACAAACCATAGCACATAACTCTAACCCTAAAACTAACCCTAACCCTAACCCTAACCCTAAACCCTAACTCTTAACCTTAACATTAAGCGTTAACTCTCACGCTAACCTTTAATCCTAACCCTAATCCTAATCTTCAACCCTAAACCTAACACTTAACCCTAACCCTGTACCAAACCCTAACCCCTCATCTTAACCCTAACGGTAAACCTCAACCCTAAACCAAAGTGTAACCGTTAAACCTAAGAGTAACCTTTATCCCTAACCCTATTCCCTAACCCTAAGCCCTCACCCTAACACTAAACTTCATCCTTAACCCTAACCAGAATCCTAACCCTAAATCTAATTCTCAGACTTCTTGCTTTCTTAGAGTTTAGAAAGCCTGCAATCCTCCCATGCCATGCGTGAAAGGAGGCTCTACCACTGTGTCCTGCATGAAACCCACGGGCCCATACCCAGAGTATGATAGAGTGGGTTCCCGGGTACAATCCCAGCCCCCTCAACTCCCCCCGCCCGCCTAATGCAGACAGGGCTCGTGTGCTAAGCATAAACAATACCTTTAACAGATTACCCTAACCCGCAACATAACACCCAACCCTGTTCCTATTTCTCCCCTTAACACGTAAACCTCACCGTGCGCCTAACTTTAACCTCTTATCCTAACGTTAATGCATAACCCATTTCCTGAGAACAACCCCATCCCATAATTCTAACCCTATCTCCTAGTCATCACTGTGACACCTAATCCCTAACCCTAATTCTAAACCGCTAACCCTAACCGTAACCCTACCTACAACCCTAACACTGACAGTAACCCTTACTTCTAACCCCAACGCTATGCCTAACAAAAACCCTAACCCTTGACCCTAACCCTTCACCCTAACCCCTAAGCCTTACCCTAACCCTTAACCCTAATCCTAATCCTAACCATTAAACCTAACCCTAGCTCTTAAAGCTAACCCTAAACCTTACCCTCACGACTAGACCTAACCCTGACACTAACCTAACACCTAACCCTAACCAGAACCCCTAAAGCTAACCCTGAACCCTATCCCTAACCCTAGCAGTAAACTTTAACCCTAAACCTAAGCCCAACCCGTAACCCTAATCCTATCCTTTTACCCTAAAACTAACGCCTAAACCTAACCCCTATACCTCACCCTAACTCTAACCCCAATCCTAATTCTAACCATACCCCTTCATAAAACACTAACTCCTAACCGCTAACCCTAACACTAACCAAAAACCCTAATCACTAATCCCTAACCCTAACGCTTAACCTTTACCCTAACCGTTAACCCTCACCCTAAATCTTAACACTGACCCTAACCTTAACCTTTAACTCTAAGCCTAACCTTTAACCCTACAGTAAGGAAGACCCTTAATGCTAATGGGATCCCTTATCCCTAACCCTAACACTACAGCTAAAAATAACCCTAACGTTGGATCCTTAAACCTAACCCCTAACACTTACTTTAACCCCAAACCCTAACCCTAATCCTAAGCATTAAACCTAACCCTATCTCTTAACCCTAACGCTAGCCCTTACCCTAACGCCTAGATCTAACCCTAAATCTAACCTACCGCCTAATCCTAACCTTAAGCCCTAATACTAACACTAACCCTGAACCCTAAACCTACCCGTAACCCTTAACACTAACCCTCTCCGTGAACCTTAACCCTGACCCTAACCATTACCCGCACCCAGGCATTTAACCCTGATTCTAACCCTAATCCTTAATGATAAACCTAACACTAAACCCTAACCCTAAGCCCAACACTTAACCCTAATCCTATCACTTAACCCTAACCCTAACCCTAATGCTACCCCCTAAACGTAACCCTAACCGTGACCAGTAAACCTAACACTAACCTCTAACACAAACCATACCACATAACTCTAACCCTAAAACTAACCCTAACCCTAACCCTAACCCTAAACCCTAACTCTTAACCTTAACCCTAAGCGTTAACTCTCACGCTAACCTTTAATCCTAACCCTAATCCTAATCTTCAACCCTGAACCTAACACTTAACCCTAACCTGTACCAAACCCTAACCCCTCATCTTAACCCTAACCGTAAACCTCAACCCTAAACCAAAGTGTAACCGTTAAACCTAAGAGTAACCTTTAACCCTAACCCTAATCCCTAACCCTAACCCCACACCCTAACACTAAACTTCATCCTTAACCCTAACCAGAATCCTAACCCTAAATCTAATTCTCAGACTTCTTGCTTTCTTAGAGTTTAGAAAGCCTGCAATCCTCCCATGCCATGCGTGAAAGGAGGCTCTACGACTGTGTCCGGCATGAAACCCACGGGCCCCAACCCAGAGTATGATAGAGTGGGTTCCCGGGTACAATCCCAGCCCCCTAAACTCCCCCCGCCCGCCTAATGCAGACAGGGCCCCTGCGCTAAGCATAAACAATACCTTTAACAGATAACCCTAACCCTGAACATAACACCCAACCCTGTTCCTATTTCTCCCCTTAACACGTAAACCTCACCGTGCGCCTAAGTTTAACCTCTTATCCTAACGTTAATGCATAATCCATTTCCTGAGAACAACCCCATCCCATAATTCTAACCCTATCTCCTAGTCATCACTGTGACTCCTAATCCCTAACCCTAATTCTAACCCGCTAACCCTAACCGTAACCCTACCTACAACCCTAACACTGACAGTAACCCTTACTTCTAACCCCAACGCTATGCCTAACAAAAACCCTAACCCTTGACCCTAACCCTTCACCCTAACCCCTAAGCCTTACCCTAACCCTTAACCCTAATCCTAATCCTAACCATTAAACCTAACCCTAGCTCTTAAAGCTAACCCTAAACCTTACCCTCACGACTAGACCTAACCCTGACACTAACCTAACACCTAACCCTAACCAGAACCCCTAAAGCTAACCCTGAACCCTATCCCTAGCCCTAGCAATAGACTTTAACCCTAAACCTAAGCCCAACCCGTAACCCTAATCCTATCCTTTTACCCTAAAAGTAACCCCTAAACCTAACCCCTATACCTCACCCTAACTCTAACCCCAATCCTAATTCTAACCATACCCCTTCATAAAACACTAACTCCTAACCGCTAACCCTAACACTAACCAAAAACCCTACTCACTAATCCCTAACCCTAACGCTTAACCTTTACCCTAACCGTTAACCCTAACTCTAAATCTTAACCCTGACCCTAACCTTAACCTTTAACTCTAAGCCTAACCCTTAACCCTACAGTAAGGAAGAACCTTAATGCTAATGGGATCTCTTATCCCTAACCCTAACACTACAGCTAAAAATAACCCTAACCTTGAATCCTTAATCCTAACCCCTAACACTTACTTTAACCCCAAACCCTAACCCTAATCCTAATCATTAAACCTAACCCTATCACTTAACCCTAACGCTAGCCCTTACCCTAACGCCTAGATCTGACCCTAAATCTAACCTATCGCCTAAGCCTAACATTAAGCTCTAATGCTAACACTAACCCTGAACCCTAAACCTACCCGTAACCCTTAACCCTAACCCTATCCGTTAACCTTAACCCTGACCCTAACCATTACCCGCACCCAAGCATTTAACACTGATTCTAACCCTAATCCTTAATGATAAACCTAACACTAAACCCTAACCCTAAGCCGAACACCTAACACTAATCCTATCCCTTAACCCTAACCCTAACCCTAATGCTACCCCCTAAACGTAACCCTAACCGTGACCAGTAAACCTAACCCTAACCTCTAACACAAACCATAGCACATAACTCTAACCCTAAAACTAACGCTAACCCTAACCGTAACCCGAACCCTAAACCCTAACTCTTAACCTTAACCCTAAGCATTAACTCTCACGCTAACCTTTAATCCTAACCCTAATCCTAATCTTCAACCCTAAACCTAACACTTAACCCTAACCCTGTACCAAACCCTAACCCCTCATCTTAACCCTAACCGTAAACCTCAACCCTAAACCAAAGTGTAACTGTTAAACCTAAGAGTAACCTTTAACCCTAACCCTAATCCCTAACCCTAAGCCCTCACCCTAACACTAAACTTCATCCTTAACCCTAACCAGAATCCTAACCCTAAATCTAATTCTCAGACATCTTGCTTTCTTAGAGTTAGGAAGCCTGTAATCCTCCCATGCCATGCGTGAAAGGAGGCTCTACCACTGTGTCCTGCATGAAACCCACCGGCCCATACCCAGAGTATGATAGAGTGGGTTGCCGGGTACAATCCCAGCCCCCTAAAGTCCCGCCGCCCGCGTAATGCAGACAGGGCCCGTGCGCTAAGCATAAACAATACCTTTAACAGATAACCCTAACCCTGAACATAACACCCAACCCTGTTCCTATTTCTCCCCTTAACACGTAAACCTCACCGTGCGCCTAACTTTAACCTCTTATCCTAACGTTAATGCATAACCCATTTCCTGAGAACAACCCCATCCCATAATTCTAACCCTATCTCCTAGTGATCACTGTGACACCTAATCCCTAACCCTAATTCTAAACCGCTAACCCTAACCGTAACCCTACCTACAACCCTAACACTGACAGTAACCCTTACTTCTAACCCCAACGCTATGCCTAACAAAAACCCTAACCCTTGACCCTAACCCTTCACCCTAACCCCTAAGCCTTACCCTAACCCTTAACCCTAATCCTAATCCTAACCATTAAACCTAACCCTAGCTCTTAAAGCTAACCCTAAACCTTACCCTCACGACTAGACCTAACCCTGACAGTAACCTAACACCGAACCCTAACCAGAACCCCTAAAGCTAACCCTGAACCCTATCCCTAACCCTAGCAGTAAACTTTAACCCTAAACCTAAGCCCAACCCGTAACCCTAATCCTATCCTTTTACCCTAAAACTAACCCCTAAACCTAACCCCTATACCTCACCCTAACTCTAACCCCAATCCTAATTCTAATCATACCCCTTCATAAAACACTAACTCCGAACCGCTAACCCTAACACTAACCAAAAACCGTAATCACTAATCCCTAACCCTAACGCTTAACCTTTACCCTAACCGTTAACCCTCACCCTAAATTTTAACACTGACCCTAACCTTAACCTTTAACTCTAAGCCTAACCCTTAAACCTACATGAAGGAAGACCCTTAATGCTAATGGGATCCCTTATCCCTAACCCTAACACTACAGCTAAAAATAACCCTAACCTTTGATCCTTAAACCTAACCCCAAACACTTACTTTAACCCCAAACCCTAACCCTAATCCTAAGCATTAAACCTAACCGTATCTCTTAACCCTAACGCTAGCCCTTACCCTAAGGCCTAGATCTAACCCTAAATCTAACCTACCACCTAATCCTAACCTTAAGCCCTAATGCTAACACTAACCCTGAACCCTAAACCTACCCGTAACCCTTAACACTAACCCTATCCATGAACCTAAACCCTGACCCAAACCATTACCCGCACCCAAGCATTTAACCCTGACCCTAACCCTAATCCTTAATGCTAACCCTAACACTAAACCCTAACCCTAAGCCCAACACTTAATCCTAATCCTATCCCTTAACCCTAACCCTAACCCTAATGCTACCCCCTAAACGTAACCCTAACCGTGACCAGTAAACCTAACCCTAACCTCTAACACAAACCATAGCACATAACTCTAACCCTAAAACTAACCCTAACCCTAACCCTAACCCTAAACCCTAACTCTTAACCTTAACACTAAGCGTTAACTCTCACGCTAACCTTTAATCCTAACCCTAATCCTAATCTTCAACCCTAAACCTAACACTTAACCCTAACCCTGTACCAAACCCTAACCCCTCATCTTAACCCTAACGGTAAACCTCAACCCTAAACCAAAGTGTAACAGTTAAACCTAAGAGTAACCTTTATCCCTAACCCTATTCCCTAAACCTAAGCCCTCACCCTAACACTAAACTTCATCCTTAACCCTAACCAGAATCCTAACCCTAAATCTAATTCTCAGACTTCTTGCTTTCTTAGAGTTTAGAAAGCCTGCAATCCTCCCATGCCATGCGTGAAAGGAGGCTCTACCACTGTGTCCTGCCTTAAACCCATGAGCCCATACCCAGAGTATGATAGAGTGGGTTCCCGGGTACAATCCCAGCCCCCTCAACTCCCCCCGCCCGCCTAATGCAGACAGGGCCCGTGCGCTAAGCATAAACAATACCTTTAACATATTACCCTAACCCTGAACATAACACCCAACCCTGTTCCTATTTCTCCCCTTAACACGTAAACCTCACCGTGCGCCTAACTTTAACCTCTTATCCTAACGTTAATGCATAACCCATTTCCTGAGAACAACCCCATCCCATAATTCTAACCCTATCTCCTAGTCATCACTGTGACACCTAATCCCTAACCCTAATTCTAAACCGCTAACCCTAACCGTAACCCTACCTACAACCCTAACACTGACAGTAACCCTTACTTCTAACCCCAACGCTATGCCTAACAAAAACCCTAACCCTTGACCCTAATCCTTCACCCTAACCCCTAAGCCTTACCCTAACCCTTAACCCTAATCCTAATCCTAACCATTAAACCTAACCCTAGCTCTTAAAGCTAACCCTAAACCTTACCCTCACGACTAGACCTAACCCTGACACTAACCTAACACCTAACCCTAACCAGAACCCCTAAAGCTAACCCTGAACCCTATCCCTAACCCTAGCAGTAAACTTTAACCCTAAACCTAAGCCCAACCCGTAACCCTAATCCTATCCTTTTACCCTAAAACTAACGCCTAAACCTAACCCCTATACCTCACCCTAACTCTAACCCCAATCCTAATTCTAACCATACCCCTTCATAAAACACTAACTCCTAACCGCTAACCCTAACACTAACCAAAAACCCTAATCACTAATCCCTAACCCTAACGCTTAACCTTTACCCTAACCGTTAACCCTCACCCTAAATCTTAACACTGACCCTAACCTTAACCTTTAACTCTAAGCCTAACCTTTAACCCTACAGTAAGGAAGACCCTTAATGCTAATGGGATCCCTTATCCCTAACCCTAACACTACAGCTAAAAATAACCCTAACGTTGGATCCTTAAACCTAACCCCTAACACTTACTTTAACCCCAAACCCTAACCCTAATCCTAAGCATTAAACCTAACCCTATCTCTTAACCCTAAGGCTAGCCCTTACCCTAACGCCTAGATCTAACCCTAAATCTAACCTACCGCCTAATCCTAACCTTAAGCCCTAATACTAACACTAACCCTGAACCCTAAACCTACCCGTAACCCTTAACACTAACCCTCTCCGTGAACCTTAACCCTGACCCTAACCATTACCCGCACCCAGGCATTTAACCCTGATTCTAACCCTAATCCTTAATGATAAACCTAACACTAAACCCTAACCCTAAGCCCAACACTTAACCCTAATCCTATCCCTTAACCCTAACCCTAACCCTAATGCTACCCCCTAAACGTAACCCTAACCGTGACCAGTAAACCTAACACTAACCTCTAACACAAACCATACCACATAACTCTAACCCTAAAACTAACCCTAACCCTAACACTAACCCTAAACCCTAACTCTTAACCTTAACCCTAAGCGTTAACTCTCACGCTAACCTTTAATCCTAACCCTAATCCTAATCTTCAACCCTAAACCTAACACTTAACCCTAACCTGTACCAAACCCTAACCCCTCATCTTAACCCTAACCGTAAACCTCAACCCTAAACCAAAGTGTAACCGTTAAACCTAAGAGTAACCTTTAACCCTAACCCTAATCCCTAACCCTAACCCCACACCCTAACACTAAACTTCATCCTTAACCCTAACCAGAATCCTAACCCTAAATCTAATTCTCAGACTTCTTGCTTTCTTAGAGTTTAGAAAGCCTGCAATCCTCCCATGCCATGCGTGAAAGGAGGCTCTACGACTGTGTCCGGCATGAAACCCACGGGCCCATACCCAGAGTATGATAGAGTGGGTTCCCGGGTACAATCCCAGCCCCCTCAACTCCCCCCGCCCGCCTAATGCAGACAGGGCCCCTGCGCTAAGCATAAACAATACCTTTAACAGATAACCCTAACCCTGAACATAACACCCAACCCTGTTCCTATTTCTCCCCTTAACACGTAAACCTCACCGTGCGCCTAAGTTTAACCTCTTATCCTAACGTTAATGCATAATCCATTTCCTGAGAACAACCCCATCCCATAATTCTAACCCTATCTCCTAGTCATCACTGTGACTCCTAATCCCTAACCCTAATTCTAACCCGCTAACCCTAACCGTAACCCTACCTACAACCCTAACACTGACAGTAACCCTTACTTCTAACCCCAACGCTATGCCTAACAAAAACCCTAACCCTTGACCCTAACCCTTCACCCTAACCCCTAAGCCTTACCCTAACCCTTAACCCTAATCCTAATCCTAACCATTAAACCTAACCCTAGCTCTTAAAGCTAACCCTAAACCTTACCCTCACGACTAGACCTAACCCTGACACTAACCTAACACCTAACCCTAACCAGAACCCCTAAAGCTAACCCTGAACCCTATCCCTAGCCCTAGCAATAGACTTTAACCCTAAACCTAAGCCCAACCCGTAACCCTAATCCTATCCTTTTACCCTAAAAGTAACCCCTAAACCTAACCCCTATACCTCACCCTAACTCTAACCCCAATCCTAATTCTAACCATACCCCTTCATAAAACACTAACTCCTAACCGCTAACCCTAACACTAACCAAAAACCATACTCACTAATCCCTAAGCCTAACGCTTAACCTTTACCCTAACCGTTAACCCTCACTCTAAATCTTAACCCTGACCCTAACCTTAACCTTTAACTCTAAGCCTAACACTTAACCCTACAGTAAGGAAGAACCTTAATGCTAATGGGATCTCTTATCCCTAACCCTAACACTACAGCTAAAAATAACCCTAACCTTGGATCCTTAATCCTAACCCCTAACACTTACTTTAACCCCAAACCCTAACCCTAATCCTAAGCATTAAACCTAACCCTATCACTTAACCCTAACGCTAGCCCTTACCCTAACGCCTAGATCTGACCCTAAATCTAACCTATCGCCTAAGCCTAACATTAAGCCCTAATGCTAACACTAACCCTGAACCCTAAACCTACCCGTAACCCTTAACCCTAACCCTATCCGTTAACCTTAACCCTGACCCTAACCATTACCCGCACCCAAGCATTTAACACTGATTCTAACCCTAATCCTTAATGATAAACCTAACACTAAACCCTAACCCTAAGCCGAACACCTAACCCTAATCCTATCCCTTAACCCTAACCCTAACCCTAATGCTACCCCCTAAACGTAACCCTAACCGTGACCAGTAAACCTAACCCTAACCTCTAACACAAACCATAGCACATAACTCTAACCCTAAAACTAACGCTAACCCTAACCCTAACCCGAACCCTAAACCCTAACTCTTAACCTTAACCCTAAGCATTAACTCTCACGCTAACCTTTAATCCTAACCCTAATCCTAATCTTCAACCCTAAACCTAACACTTAACCCTAAGCCTGTACCAAACCCTAACCCCTCATCTTAACCCTAACCGTAAACCTCAACCCTAAACCAAAGTGTAACCGTTAAACCTAAGAGTAACCTTTAATCCTAACCCTAATCCCTAACCCTAAGCCCTCACCCTAACACTAAACTTCATCCTTAACCCTAACCAGAATCCTAACCCTAAATCTAATTCTCAGACTTCTTGCTTTCTTAGAGTTAGGAAGCCTGCAATCCTCCCATGCCATGCGTGAAAGGAGGCTCTACCACTGTGTCCTGCATGAAACCCACGGGCCCATACCCAGAGTATGATAGAGTGGGTTCCCGGGTACAATCCCAGCCCCCTAAAGTCCCGCCGCCCGCGTAATGCAGACAGGGCCCGTGCGCTAAGCATAAACAATACCTTTAACAGATAACCCTAACCCTGAACATAACACCCAACCTTGTTCCTATTTCTCCCCTTAACACGTAAACCTCACCGTGCGCCTAACTTTAACCTCTTATCCTAACGTTAATGCATAACCCATTTCCTGAGAACAACCCCATCCCATAATTCTAACCCTATCTCATAGTCATCACTGTGACACCTAATCCCTAACCCTAATTCTAAACCGCTAACCCTAACCGTAACCCTACCTACAACCCTAACACTGACAGTAACCCTTACTTCTAACCCCAACGCTATGCCTAACAAAAACCCTAACCCTTGACCCTAACCCTTCACCCTAACCCCTAAGCCTTACCCTAACCCTTAACCCTAATCCTAATCCTAACCATTAAACCTAACCCTAGCTCTTAAAGCTAACCCTAAACCTTACCCTCACGACTAGACCTAACCCTGACAGTAACCTAACACCTAACCCTAACCAGAACCCCTAAAGCTAACCCTGAACCCTATCCCTAACCCTAGCAGTAAACTTTAACCCTAAACCTAAGCCCAACCCGTAACCCTAATCCTATCCTTTTACCCTAAAACTAACCCCTAAACCTAACCCCTATACCTCACCCTAACTCTAACCCCAATCCTAATTCTAACCATACCCCTTCATAAAACACTAACTCCGAACCGCTAACCCTAACACTAACCAAAAACCCTAATCACTAATCCCTAACCCTAATGCTTAACCTTTACCCTAACCGTTAACCCTCACCCTAAATTTTAACACTGACCCTAACCTTAACCTTTAACTCTAAGCCTAACCCTTAAACCTACATGAAGGAAGACCCTTAATGCTAATGGGATCCCTTATCCCTAACCCTAACACTACAGCTAAAAATAACCCTAACATTTGATCCTTAAACCTAACCCCTAACACTTACTTTAACCCCAAACCCTAACCCTAATCCTAAGCATTAAACCTAACCCTATCTCTTAACTCTAACGCTATCCCTTACCCTAACGCCTAGATCTAACCGTAAATCTAACCTACCGCCTAATCCTAACCTTAAGCCCTAATGCTAACACTAACCCTGAACCCTAAACCTACCCGTAACCCTTAACACTAACCCTATCCATGAACCTAAACCCTGACCCAAACAATTACCCGCACCCAAGCATTTAACCCTGACCCTAACCCTAATCCTTAATGCTAACCCTAACACTAAACCCTAACCCTAAGCCCAACACTTAACCCTAAACCTATCCCTTAACCCTAACCCTAAACCTAATGCTACCCCCTAAACGTAACCCTAACCGTGACCAGTAAACCTAACCCTAACCTCTAACACAAACCATAGCACATAACTCTAACCCTAAAACTAACCCTAACCCTAACCCTAACCCTAAACCCTAACTCTTAACCTTAACACTAAGCGTTAACTCTCACGCTAACCTTTAATCCTAACCCTAATCCTAATCTTCAACCCTAAACCTAACACTTAACCCTAACCCTGTACCAAACCCTAACCCCTCATCTTAACCCTAACCGTAAACCTCAACCCTAAACCAAAGTGTAACCGTTAAATCTAAGAGTAACCTTTATCCCTAACCCTATTCCCTAACCCTAAGCCCTCACCCTAACACTAAACTTCATCCTTAACCCTAACCATAATCCTAACCCTAAATCTAATTCTCAGACTTCTTGCTTTCTTAGAGTTTAGAAAGCCTGCAATCCTCCCATGCCATGCGTGAAAGGAGGCTCTACCACTGTGTCCTGCATGAAACCCACGGGCCCATACCCAGAGTATGATAGAGTGGGTTCCCGGGTACAATCCCAGCCCCCTCAACTCCCCCCGCCCGCCTAATGCAGACAGGGCCCGTGCGCTAAGCATAAACAATACCTTTAACAGATTACCCTAACCCTGAACATAACACCCAACCCTGTTCCTATTTCTCCCCTTAACACGTAAACCTCACCGTGCGCCTAACTTTAACCTCTTATCCTAACGTTAATGCATAACCCATTTCCTGAGAACAACCCCATCCCATAATTCTAACCCTATCTCCTAGTCATCACTGTGACACCTAATCCCTAACCCTAATTCTAAACCGCTAACCCTAACCGTAACCCTACCTAAAACCCTAACACTGACAGTAACCCTTATTTCTAACCCCAACGCTATGCCTAACAAAAACCCTAACCCTTGACCCTAACCCTTCACCCTAACCCCTAAGCCTTACCCTAACCCTTAACCCTAATCCTAATCCTAACCATTAAACCTAACCCTAGCTCTTAAAGCTAAACCTAAACCTTACCCTCACGACTAGACCTAACCCTGACACTAACCTAACACCTAACCCTAACCAGAACCCCTAAAGCTAACCCTGAACCCTATCCCTAACCCTAGCAGTAAACTTTACCCCTAAACCTAAGCCCAACCCGTAACCATAATCCTATCCTTTTACCCTAAAACTAACGCCTAAACCTAACCCCTATACCTCACCCTAACTCTAACCCCAATCCTAATTCTAACCATACCCCTTCATAAAACACTAACTCCTAACCGCTAACCCTAACACTAACCAAAAACCCTAATCACTAATCCCTAACCCTAACGCTTAACCTTTACCCTAACCGTTAACCCTCACCCTAAATCTTAACACTGACCCTAACCTTAACCTTTAACTCTAAGCCTAACCGTTAACCCTACAGTAAGGAAGACCCTTAATGCTAATGGGATCCCTTATCCCTAACCCTAACACTACAGCTAAAAATAACCCTAACGTTGGATCCTTAAACCTAACCCCTAACACTTACTTTAACCCCAAACCCTAACCCTAATCCTAAGCATTAAACCTAACCCTATCTCTTAACCCTAAGGCTAGCCCTTACCCTAACGCCTAGATCTAACCCTAAATATAACCTACCGCCTAATCCTAACCTTAAGCCCTAATGCTAACACTAACCCTGAACCCTAAACCTACCCGTAACCCTTAACACTAACTCTCTCCGTGAACCTTAACCCTGACCCTAACCATTACCCGCACCGAGGCATTTAACCCTGATTCTAACCCTAATCCTTAATGATAAACCTAACACTAAACCCTAACCCTAAGCCCAACACTTAACCCTAATCCTATCCCTTAACCCTAACCCTAATCCTAATGCTACCCCCTAAACGTAACACTAACCGTGACCAGTAAACCTAACACTAACCTCTAACACAAACCATACCACATAACTCTAACCCTAAAACTAACCCTAAACCTAACCCTAACCCTAAACCCTAACGCTTAACCTTAACTCTAAGCGTTAACTCTCACGGTAACCTTTAATCCTAACCCTAATCCTAATCTTCAACCCTAAACCTAACACTTAACCCTAACCTGTACCAAACCCTAACCCCTCATCTTATCCCTAACCGTAAACCTCAACCCTAAACCAAAGTGTAACCGTTAAACCTAAGAGTAACCTTTAACCCTAACCCTAATCCCTAACCCTAACCCCACACCCTAACACTAAACTTCATCCTTAACCCTAACCAGAATCCTAACCCTAAATCTAATTCTCAGCCTTCTTGCTTTCTTAGAGTTTAGAAAGCCTGCAATCCTCCCATGCCATGCGTGAAAGGAGGCTCTACGACTGTGTCCGGCATGAAACCCACGGGCCCATACCCAGAGTATGATAGAGTGGGTACCCGGGTACAATCCCAGCCCCCTAAACTCCCCCCGCCCGCCTAATGCAGACAGGGCCCCTGCGCTAAGCATAAACAATACCTTTAACAGATAACCCTAACCCTGAACATAACACCCAACCCTGTTCCTATTTCTCCCCTTAACACGTAAACCTCACCGTGCGCCTAACTTTAACCTCTTATCCTAACGTTAATGCATAACCCATTTCCTGAGAACAACCCCTATCCCATAATTCTAACCCTATCTCCTAGTCATCACTGTGACACCTAATCCCTAATACTAATTCTAAACCGCTAACCCTAACTGTAACCCTACCTACAACCCTAACACTGACAGTAACCCTTACTTCTAACCCCAACGTTATGCCTAACAAAAACCCTAACCCTTGACCCTAACCCTTCACCCTAACCCCTAAGCCTTACCCTAACCCTTAACCCTAATCCTAATCCTAACCATTAAACCTAACCCTAGCTCTTAAAGCTAACCCTAAACCTTACCCTCACGACTAGACCTAACCCTGACACTAACCTAACACCTAACCCTAACCAGAACCCCTAAAGCTAACCCTGAACCCTATCCCTAGCCCTAGCAATAAACTTTAACCCTAAACCTAAGCCCAACCCGTAACCCTAATCCTATCCTTTTACCCTAAAACTAACCCCTAAACCTAACCCTTATACCTCACCCTAACTCTAACCCCAATCCTAATTCTAACCATACCCCTTCATAAAACACTAACTCCTAACCGCTAACCCTAACACTAACCAAAATCCCTAATCACTAATCCCTAACTCTAATGCTTAACCTTTATCCTGACGGTTAACCCTCACCCTAAATCTTAACACTGACTCTACCCTTAACCTTTAACTCTAAGCCTAACCCTTAACCCTACAGTAAGGAAGACCCTTAATGCTAATGGGATCCCTTATCCCAAACCCTAACACTACAGCTAAAAATAACCCTAACCTTGGATCCTTAAACCTAACCCCTAACACTTACTTTAACCCCAAACCATAACCCTAATCCTAAGCATTAAACCTAACCCTATCTCTTAACTCTAACGCTATCCCTTACCCTAACGCCTAGATCTGACCCTAAATCTAACCTACCGCCTAATCCTAACCTTAAGCCCTAATGCTAACACTAACCCTGAACCCTAAACCTACCCGTAACCCTTAACACTAACCCTATCCGTGAACCTTAACCCTGACCCTAACCATTACCCGCACCCAAGCATTTAACCCTGACCCTAACCCTAATCCTTAATTCTAACCCTAACCCTAAGCCCAACACTTAACCCTAATCCTATCCCTTAACCCTAACCCTAACCCTAATGCTACCCCCTAAACGTAACCCTAACCGTGACCAGTAAACCTAACCCTAACCTCTAACACAAACCATAGCACATAACTCTAACCCTAAAACTAACCCTAACCCTAAACCTAAACCCTAACTCTTAACCTTAACCCTAAGCGTTAACTCTCACGCTAACCTTTAATCCTAACCCTAATCCATTTCTTCAACCCTAAACCTAACACTTAACCCTAACCCTGTACCAAACCCTAACCCCTCATCTTAACCCTAACCGTAAACCTCAACCCTAAACCAAAGTGTAACCGTTAAACCTAAGAGTAACCTTTAACCCTAACCCTAATCCCTAACCCTAAGCCCACACCCTAACACTAAACTTCATCCTTAACCCTAACCAGAATCCTAACCCTAAATCTAATTCTCAGACTTCTTGCTTTCTTAGAGTTTAGAAAGCCTGCCATCCTCCCATGCCATGCGTGAAAGGAGGCTCTACCACTGTGTCCTGCATGAAACCCACGGGCGCATACCCAGAGTATGATAGAGTGGGTTCCCGGGTACAATCCCAGCCCCCTAAACTCCCCCCGCCCGCCTAATGCAGACAGGTCCCCTGTGCTAAGCATAAACAATACCTTTAACAGATAACCCTAACCCTGAACATAACACCCAACCCTGTTCCTATTTCTCCCCTTAACACGTAAACCTCACCGTGCGCCTAACTTTAACCTCTTATCCTAACGTTAATGCATAACCCATTTCCTGAGAACAACCCCTATCCCATAATTCTAACCCTATCTCCTAGTCATCACTGTGACACCTAATCCCTAATACTAATTCTAAACCGCTAACCCTAACCGTAACCCTACCTACAACCCTAACACAGACAGTAACCCTTACTTCTAACCCCAACGTTATGCCTAACAAAAACCCTAACCCTTGACCCTAACCCCTAAGCCTTACCCTAACCCTTAACCCTAATCCTAATCCTAACCATTAAACCTAACTCTAGCTCTTAAAGCTAGCCCTAAACCTTACCCTCACGGCTAGACCTAACCCTGACACTAACCTAACACCTAACACTAACCAGAACCCCTAAAGCTAACCCTGAACCCTATCCCTAGCCCTAGCAATACACTTTAACCCTAAACCTAAGCCCAACCCGTAACCCTAATCCTATCCTTTTACCCTAAAACTAACCCCTAAACCTAACCCTTATACCTCACCCTAACTCTAACCCCAATCCTAATTCTAACCATACCCCTTCATAAAACACTAACTCCTAACCGCTAACCCTAACACTAACCAAAATCCCTAATCACTAATCCCTAACTCTAACGCTTAACCTTTATCCTGACGGTTAACCCTCACCCTAAATCTTAACACTGACTCTACCCTTAACCTTTAACTCTAAGCCTAACCCTTAACCCTACAGTAAGGAAGACCCTTAATGCTAATGGGATCCCTTATCCCTAACCCTAACACTACAGCTAAAAATAACCCTAACCTTGGATCCTTAAACCTAACCCCTAACACTTACTTTAACCCCAAACCATAACCCTAATCCTAAGCATTAAACCTAACCCTATCAATTAACCCTAACGCTAGCCCTTACCCTAACGCCTAGATCTGACCCTAAATCTAACCTACCGCCTAATCCTAACCTTAAGCCCTAATGCTAACACTAACCCTGAACCCTAAACCTACCCGTAACCCTTAACACTAACCCTATCCGGGAAAGTTAACCCTGACCCTAACCATTACCCCCACCCAAGCATTTAAACCTGACCCTACCCCTAATCCTTAATGATAACCATAACCCTAAGCCCAACACTTAACCCTAATCCTATCCCTTAACCCTAACCCTAACCCTAATGCTACCCCCTAAATGTAACCCTAACCGTGCCCAGGAAACCTAACCCTAACCTGTAACACAAACCATAGCACATAACTCTAACCCTAAAACTAAACCTAACCCTAACACTAACCCTAAACACTAACTCTTAACCTTAACCCTAAGCGTTAACTCTCACGCTAACCTTTAATCCTAACCCTACTCCATTTCTTCAACCCTAAACCTAACAAGTAACCCTAACCCTGTACCAAACCCTAACCCCTCATCTTAACCCTAACCGTAAACCTCAACCCTACACCAAAGTGTAACCGTTAAACCTAAGAGTAACCTTTAACCCTAACCCTAATCCCTAACCCTAAGCCCTCACCCTAACACTAAACTTCATCCTTAACCCTAACCAGAATCCTAACCCTAAATCTAATTCTCAGACTTCTTGCTTTCTTAGAGTTTAGAAAGCCTGTAATCCTCCCATGCCGTGCGTGAAAGGAGGCTCTACCATTGTGTCCTGCAAGAAACCCACGGGCCCATACCCAGAGTATGATAGAGTGGGTTCCCGGGTACAATCCCAGCCCCCTAAACTCCCCCCGCCCGCCTAATGCAGACAGGGCCCGTGTGCTAAGCATAAACATTACCTTTAACAGATAACCCTAACCCTGAACTTAACACCCAACCCTGTTCCTATTTCTCCCCTTAACACGTAAACCTCACCGTGCGCCTAACATTAACCACTTATCCTAACGTTAATGCATAACCCATTTCCTGAGAACAACCCCTATCCCATAATTCTAACCCTATCTCCTAGTCATCACTGTGACACCTAATCCCTAGCCCTAATTCTAAACCGCTAACCCTAACCGTAACCCTACCTACAACCCTAACACTGACAGTAAACCTTACTTCTAACCCCAACGTTATGCCTAACAAAAACCCTAACCCTTGATCCTAACCCTTCACCCTAACCCCTAAGCCTTACCCTAACCCTTAACCCTAATCCTAATCCTAACCATTAAACCTAACCCTAGATCTTAAGGCTAACCCTAAACCTTACCCTCACAACTAGACCTAACCCTGACACTAACCTAACACCTAACCCTAACCAGAAGCCCTAAAGCTAACCCTGAACCCTATCCCTAGCCCTAGCAATAAACTTTAACCCTAAACCTAAGCCCAACCCGTAACCCTAATCCTATCCTTTTACCCTAAAACTAACCCCTAAACCTAACCCTTATACCTCACCCTAACTCTAACCCCAATCCTAATTCTAACCATACCCCTTCATAAAACACTAACTCCTAACCGCTAACCCTAACACTAACCAAAATCCCTAATCACTAATCCCTAACTCTAACGCTTAACCTTTATCCTGACGGTTAACCCTCACCCTAAATCTTAACACTGACTCTAACCTTAACCTTTAACTCTAAGCCTAACCCTTAACCCTACAGTAAGGAAGACCCTTAATGCTAATGGGATCCCTTATCCCTAACCCTAACACTACAGCTAAAAATAACCCTAACCTTGGATCCTTAAACCTAACCCCTAACACTTACTTTAACCCCAAACCCTAACCCTAATCCTAAGCATTAAACCTAAACCTATCTCTTAACCCTAACGCTAGCCCTTACCCTAACGCCTAGATCTGACCCTAAATCTAACCTACCGCCTAATCCTAACCTTAAGCCCTAATGCTAACACTAACCCTGAACCCTAAACCTACCCGTAACCCTTAACACTAACCCTATCCATGAACCTAAACCCTGACCCTAACCATTACCCGCACCCAAGCATTTAACCCTGAACCTAACCCTAATCCTTAATGCTAACCCTAACACTAAACCCTAACCCTAAGCCCAACACTTAACCCTAATCCTATCCCTTAACCCTAACCCTAACCCTAATGCTACCCCCTAAACGTAACCCTAACCGTGACCAGTAAACCTAACCCTAACCGCTAACACAAACCATAGCACATAACTCTAACCCTAAAACTAACCCTAACCCTAACCCTAACCCTAAACCCTAACTCTTAACCTTAACCCTAAGCGTTAACTCTCACGCTAACCTTTAATCCTAACCCTAATCCTAATCTTCAACCCTAAACCTAACACTTAACCGTAACCCTGTACCAAACCCTAACCCCTCATCTTAACCCTAACCGTAACCCTGAACCCTAAACGAAAGTGTAACCATTAAACCTAAGAGTAACCTTTAACCCTAACCCTAATCCATAAACCAAAGCCCTCACACTAACACTAAACTTCATCCTTAACGCTAACCAGAATCCTAACCCTAAATCTAATTCTCAGACTTTTTGCTTCCTTAGAGTTTAGAAAGCCTGCAATCCTCCCATGCCATGTGTGAAAGGAGGCTCTACCACTGTGTCCTGCATGAAACCCACGGGCCCATACCCAGAGTATGATAGAGTGGGTTCCCGGGTACAATCCCAGCCCCCTAAACTCCCCCCGCCCGCCTAATGCAGACAGGGCCCGTGCGCTAAGCATAAACAATACCTTTAACAGATAACCCTAACCCTGAACATAACACCCAACCCTGTTCCTATTTCTCCCCTTAACACGTAAACCTCACCGTGCGCCTAACTTTAACCTCTTATCCTAACGTTAATGCATAACCCATTTCCTGAGAACAACCCCTATCCCATAATTCTAACCCTATCTCCTAGTCATCACTGTGACACCTAATCCCTAGCCCTAATTCTAAACCGCTAACCCTAACCGTAACCCTACCTACAACCCTAACACTGACAGTAAACCTTACTTCTAAACCCAACGTTATGCCTAACAAAAACCCTAACCCTTGACCCTAACCCTTCACCCTAACCCCTAAGCCTTACCCTAACCCTTAACCCTAATCCTAATCCTAACCATTAAACCTAACTCTAGCTCTTAAAGCTAACCCTAAACCTTACCCTCACAACTAGACCTAACCCTGACACTAACCTAACACCTAACCCTAACCAGAAGCCCTAAAGCTAACCCTGAACCCTATCCCTAGCCCTAGCAATAAACTTTAACCCTAAACCTAAGCCCAACCCGTAACCCTAATCCTATCCTTTTACCCTAAAACTAACCCCTAAACCTAACCCTTATACCTCACCCTAACTCTAACCCCAATCCTAATTCTAACCATACCCCTTCATAAAACACTAACTCCTAACCGCTAACCCTAACACTAACCAAAATCCCTAATCACTAATCCCTAACTCTAATGCTTAACCTTTATCCTGACGGTTAACCCTCACCCTAAATCTTAACACTGACTCTAACCTTAACCTTTAACTCTAAGCCTAACCCTTAACCCTACAGTAAGGAAGACCCTTAATGCTAATGGGATCCCTTATCCCTAACCCTAACACTACAGCTAAAAATAACCCTAACCTTGGATCCTTAAACCTAACCCCTAACACTTACTTTAACCCCAAACCATAACCCTAATCCTAAGCATTAAACCTAAACCTATCTCTTAACCCTAACGCTAGCCCTTACCCTAACGCCTAGATCTGACCCTAAATCTAACCTACCGCCTAATCCTAACCTTAAGCCCTAATGCTAACACTAACCCTGAACCCTAAACCTACCCGTAACCCTTAACACTAACCCTATCCATGAACCTAAACCCTGACCCTAACCATTACCCGCACCCAAGCATTTAACCCTGAACCTAACCCTAATCCTTTATGCTAACCCTAACACTAAACCCTAACCCTAAGCCCAACACTTAATCCTAATCCTATCCCTTAACCCTAACCCTAACCCTAATGCTACCCCCTAAACGTAACCCTAACCGTGACCAGTAAACCTAACCCTAACCTCTAACACAAACCATAGCACATAACTCTAAGCGTAAAACTAACCCTAACCCTAACCCTAACCCTAACCTTGGATCCTTAAACCTAACCCCTAACACTTGCTTTAACCCCAAACCCTAACCCTAATCCTAAGCATTAAACCTAACCCTATCTCTTAACCCTAACGCTAGCCCTTACCCTAACGGCTAGATCTAACCCTAAATCTAACCTACCGCCTAATGCTAACCTTAAGCAATAATGCTAACACTAACCCTGAACCCTAAACCTACCCGTAACCCTTAACACTAACCCTATCCGTGAACCTTAACCCTGACCCTAACCATTACCCGCACCCAAGCATTTAACCCTGACCCTAACCCTAATCTTTAATGCTAACCCTAACACTAAACCCTAACCCTAAGCCCAACACTTATGCCTCATCCTATCCCTTAACCCTAACCCTAAAACTAATGCTAACCCCTAAACGTAACCTTAACCGTGACCAGTAAACCTAACCCTAACCTCTAACATAAACCACAGCACTTAACTCTAACCCTAAAACTAACCCTAACCCTAACCCTAAACCCTAACTCTTAACCTTAACCCTAAGCGTTAAGTCTCACGCTAACCTTTAATCCTAACACTAATCCTAATCTTCAACCCTAAACCTAACACTTAACCCTAACCCTGTACCAAACCCTAACCCCTCATCTTATCCCTAACCGTAAACCTCAACCCTAAACCAAAGTGTAACCGTTAAACCTAAGAGTAACTTTTAATCCTAACCCTATTCACTAACCCTAAGCCCTCACCCTAACACTAAACTTCATCCTTAACCCTAACCAGAATCCTAACCCTAAATCTAATTCTCAGCCTTCTTGCTTTCTTAGAGTTTAGAAAGCCTGCAATCTTCCCATGCCATGCGTGAAAGGAGGCTCTACCACTGTGTCCTCCATGAAACCCACGGGCCCATACCCAGAGTATGATAGAGTGGGTACCCGGGTACAATCCCAGCCCCCTAAACTGCCCCCGCCCGCCTAATGCAGACAGGGCCCGTGCCCTAAGCATAAACAATACCTTTAACAGATAACCCTAACCCTGAACATAACACCCAACCCTGTTCCTATTTCTCCCCTTAACACGTAAACCTCACCGTGCGCCTAACTTTAACCTCTTATCCTAACGTTAATGCATAACCCATTTCCTGAGAACAACCCCTATCCCATAATTCTAACCCTATCTCCTAGTCATCACTGTGACACCTAATCCCTAACCCTAATTCTAAACCGCTAACCCTAACCGTAACCCTACCTACAACCCTAACACTGACAGTAACCCTTACTTCTAACCCCAACGCTATGCCTAACAAAAACCCTAACCCTTGACCCTAACCCTTCACCCTAACCCCTAAGCCTTACCCTAACCCTTAACCCTAATCCTAATCCTAACCATTAAACCTAACCCTAGCTCTTAAAGCTAACCCTAAACCTTACCCTCACGACTAGACCTAACCCTGACACTAACCTAACACCTAACCCTAACCAGAACCCCTAAACTAACCCTGAACCCTATCCCTAACCCCAGCAGTAAACTTTAACCCTAAACCTAAGCCCAACCCGTAACCCTAATCCTATCCTGTTACCCTAAAACTAACCCCTAAACCTAACCCCTACACCTCACCCTAACTCTAACCCCAACCCTAATTCTAACCATACCCCTTCATAAAACACTAACTCCTAACCGCTAACCCTAACACTAACCAAAAACCCTAATCACTAATCCCTAACCCTAACGCTTAACCTTTACCCTGACCGTTAACCCTCACCCTAAATATTAACACTGACCCTAACCTTAACCTTTAACTCTAAGCCTAACCCTTAACCCTACAGGAAGGAAGACCCTTAATGCTAATGGGATCCCTTATCCCTAACCCTAACACTACAGCTAAAAATAACCCTAACCTTGGATCCTTAAACCTAACCGTTAACACTTACTTTAACCCCAAACCCTAACCCTAATCCTAAGCATTAAACCTAACCCTATCTCTTAACCCTGACGGTAGCCCTTACGCTAACGCCTAGATCTAACCCTAAATCTAACCTACCGCCTAATCCTAACCTTAAGCCTAATGCTAACACTAACCCTGAACCCTAAACCTACCCGTAACCCTTAACACTAACCCTATCCATGAACCTAAACCCTGACCCTAACCATTACCCGCACCCAAGCATTTAACCCTGAACCTAACCCTAATCCTTAATGCTAACCCTAACACTAAACCCTAACCCTAAGCCCAACACTTAACCCTAATCCTATCCCTTAACCCTAACCCTAACCCTAATGCTACCCCCTAAACGTAACCCTAACCGTGACCAGTAAACCTAACCCTAACCTCTAACACAAACCATAGCACATAACTCTAACCCTAAAACTAACCCTAACCCTAACCCTAACCCTAAACCCTAACTCTTAACCTTAACCCTAAGCGTTAACTCTCACGCTAACCTTTAATCCTAACCCTAATCCTAATCTTCAACCCTAAACCTAACACTTAACCGTAACCCTGTACCAAACCCTAACCCCTCATCTTAACCCTAACCGTAACCCTGAACCCTAAACGAAAGTGTAACCATTAAACCTAAGAGTAACCTTTAACCCTAACCCTAATCCATAAACCAAAGCCCTCACACTAACACTAAACTTCATCCTTAACGCTAACCAGAATCCTAACCCTAAATCTAATTCTCAGACTTTTTGCTTCCTTAGAGTTTAGAAAGCCTGCAATCCTCCCATGCCATGTGTGAAAGGAGGCTCTACCACTGTGTCCTGCATGAAACCCACGGGCCCATACCCAGAGTATGATAGAGTGGGTTCCCGGGTACAATCCCAGCCCCCTAAACTCCCCCCGCCCGCCTAATGCAGACAGGGCCCGTGCGCTAAGCATAAACAATACCTTTAACAGATAACCCTAACCCTGAACATAACACCCAACCCTGTTCCTATTTCTCCCCTTAACACGTAAACCTCACCGTGCGCCTAACTTTAACCGCTTATCCTAACGTTAATGCATAACCCATTTCCTGAGAACAACCCCTATCCCATAATTCTAACCCTATCTCCTAGTCATCACTGTGACACCTAATCCCTAGCCCTAATTCTAAACCGCTAACCCTAACCGTAACCCTACCTACAACCCTAACACTGACAGTAAACCTTACTTCTAAACCCAACGTTATGCCTAACAAAAACCCTAACCCTTGACCCTAACCCTTCACCCTAACCCCTAAGCCTTACCCTAACCCTTAACCCTAATCCTAATCCTAACCATTAAACCTAACTCTAGCTCTTAAAGCTAACCCTAAACCTTACCCTCACAACTAGACCTAACCCTGACACTAACCTAACACCTAACCCTAACCAGAAGCCCTAAAGCTAACCCTGAACCCTATCCCTAGCCCTAGCAATAAACTTTAACCCTAAACCTAAGCCCAACCCGTAACCCTAATCCTATCCTTTTACCCTAAAACTAACCCCTAAACCTAACCCTTATACCTCACCCTAACTCTAACCCCAATCCTAATTCTAACCATACCCCTTCATAAAACACTAACTCCTAACCGCTAACCCTAACACTAACCAAAATCCCTAATCACTAATCCCTAACTCTAATGCTTAACCTTTATCCTGACGGTTAACCCTCACCCTAAATCTTAACACTGACTCTAACCTTAACCTTTAACTCTAAGCCTAACCCTTAACCCTACAGTAAGGAAGACCCTTAATGCTAATGGGATCCCTTATCCCTAACCCTAACACTACAGCTAAAAATAACCCTAACCTTGGATCCTTAAACCTAACCCCTAACACTTACTTTAACCCCAAACCCTAACCCTAATCCTAAGCATTAAACCTAAACCTATCTCTTAACCCTAACGCTAGCCCTTACCCTAACGCCTAGATCTGACCCTAAATCTAACCTACCGCCTAATCCTAACCTTAAGCCCTAATGCTAACACTAACCCTGAACCCTAAACCTACCCGTAACCCTTAACACTAACCCTATCCATGAACCTAAACCCTGACCCTAACCATTACCCGCACCCAAGCATTTAACCCTGAACCTAACCCTAATCCTTTATGCTAACCCTAACACTAAACCCTAACCCTAAGCCCAACACTTAATCCTAATCCTATCCCTTAACCCTAACCCTAACCCTAATGCTACCCCCTAAACGTAACCCTAACCGTGACCAGTAAACCTAACCCTAACCTCTAACACAAACCATAGCACATAACTCTAAGCGTAAAACTAACCCTAACCCTAACCCTAACCCTAACCTTGGATCCTTAAACCTAACCCCTAACACTTGCTTTAACCCCAAACCCTAACCCTAATCCTAAGCATTAAACCTAACCCTATCTCTTAACCCTAACGCTAGCCCTTACCCTAACGGCTAGATCTAACCCTAAATCTAACCTACCGCCTAATGCTAACCTTAAGCAATAATGCTAACACTAACCCTGAACCCTAAACCTACCCGTAACCCTTAACACTAACCCTATCCGTGAACCTTAACCCTGACCCTAACCATTACCCGCACCCAAGCATTTAACCCTGACCCTAACCCTAATCTTTAATGCTAACCCTAACACTAAACCCTAACCCTAAGCCCAACACTTATGCCTCATCCTATCCCTTAACCCTAACCCTAAAACTAATGCTAACCCCTAAACGTAACCTTAACCGTGACCAGTAAACCTAACCCTAACCTCTAACATAAACCACAGCACTTAACTCTAACCCTAAAACTAACCCTAACCCTAACCCTAAACCCTAACTCTTAACCTTAACCCTAAGCGTTAAGTCTCACGCTAACCTTTAATCCTAACACTAATCCTAATCTTCAACCCTAAACCTAACACTTAACCCTAACCCTGTACCAAACCCTAACCCCTCATCTTATCCCTAACCGTAAACCTCAACCCTAAACCAAAGTGTAACCGTTAAACCTAAGAGTAACTTTTAATCCTAACCCTATTCACTAACCCTAAGCCCTCACCCTAACACTAAACTTCATCCTTAACCCTAACCAGAATCCTAACCCTAAATCTAATTCTCAGCCTTCTTGCTTTCTTAGAGTTTAGAAAGCCTGCAATCTTCCCATGCCATGCGTGAAAGGAGGCTCTACCACTGTGTCCTCCATGAAACCCACGGGCCCATACCCAGAGTATGATAGAGTGGGTACCCGGGTACAATCCCAGCCCCCTAAACTCCCCCCGCCCGCCTAATGCAGACAGGGCCCGTGCGCTAAGCATAAACAATACCTTTAACAGATAACCCTAACCCTGAACATAACACCCAACCCTGTTCCTATTTCTCCCCTTAACACGTAAACCTCACCGTGCGCCTAACTTTAACCTCTTATCCTAACGTTAATGCATAACCCATTTCCTGAGAACAACCCCTATCCCATAATTCTAACCCTATCTCCTAGTCATCACTGTGACACCTAATCCCTAACCCTAATTCTAAACCGCTAACCCTAACCGTAACCCTACCTACAACCCTAACACTGACAGTAACCCTTACTTCTAACCCCAACGCTATGCCTAACAAAAACCCTAACCCTTGACCCTAACCCTTCACCCTAACCCCTAAGCCTTACCCTAACCCTTAACCCTAATCCTAATCCTAACCATTAAACCTAACCCTAGCTCTTAAAGCTAACCCTAAACCTTACCCTCACGACTAGACCTAACCCTGACACTAACCTAACACCTAACCCTAACCAGAACCCCTAAACTAACCCTGAACCCTATCCCTAACCCCAGCAGTAAACTTTAACCCTAAACCTAAGCCCAACCCGTAACCCTAATCCTATCCTGTTACCCTAAAACTAACCCCTAAACCTAACCCCTACACCTCACCCTAACTCTAACCCCAACCCTAATTCTAACCATACCCCTTCATAAAACACTAACTCCTAACCGCTAACCCTAACACTAACCAAAAACCCTAATCACTAATCCCTAACCCTAACGCTTAACCTTTACCCTGACCGTTAACCCTCACCCTAAATATTAACACTGACCCTAACCTTAACCTTTAACTCTAAGCCTAACCCTTAACCCTACAGGAAGGAAGACCCTTAATGCTAATGGGATCCCTTATCCCTAACCCTAACACTACAGCTAAAAATAACCCTAACCTTGGATCCTTAAACCTAACCGTTAACACTTACTTTAACCCCAAACCCTAACCCTAATCCTAAGCATTAAACCTAACCCTATCTCTTAACCCTGACGGTAGCCCTTACGCTAACGCCTAGATCTAACCCTAAATCTAACCTACCGCCTAATCCTAACCTTAAGCCCTAATGCTAACACTAACCCTGAACCCTAAACCTACCCGTAACCCTTAACACTAACCCTATCCGTGAACCTTAAACCTGACCCTAACCATTACCCGCACTCAAGAATTTAACCCTGACCCTAAACCTAATCCTTAATGCTAACCCTAACACTAAACCCTAACCCTAAGCCCAACACTTAACCCTAATCCTATCCCTTAACACTAACCCTAACCCTAATGCTACCCCCTAAACGTAACCCTAACCGTGACCAGTAAACCTAACCCTAACCTCTAACACAAACCATAGCACATAACTCTAACCCTAAAACTAACCCTAAATCTAAACCAAAACCATAACTCTGAACCTTAACACTAAGCGTTAACTCTCACGCTAACCTTTAATCCTAACCCTAATCCTAATCTTCAACCCTAAACCTAACACTTAACCCTAACCCTGTACCAAACCCTAACCCCTCATCTTAACCCTAACCGTAAACCTCAACCCTAAACCAATGTGTAACTGTTAAACCTAAGAGTAACCTTTATCCCTAACCCTAATCCCTAACCCTAAGCCCTAACCCTAACACTAAACTTCATCCTTAACCCTAACCAGAATCCTAACCCTAAATCTAATTCTCAGACTTCTTGCTTTCTTAGAGTTTAGAAAGCCTGCAATCCTCCCATGCCATGCGTGAAAGGAGGCTCTACCACTGTGTCCTGCATGAAACCCACGGGCCCATACCCAGAGTATGATAGAGTGGGTTCCCGGGTACAATCCCAGCCCCCTAAACTGCCTCCGCCCGCCTAATGCAGACAGGGACCGTGCGCTAAGCATAAACAATACCTTTAACAGATAACCCTAACCCTGAACATAACACCGAACCCTGTTCCTAGTTCTCCCCTTAACACGTAAACCTCACCGTGCGCCTAACTTTAACCGCTTATCCTAACGTTAATGCATAACCCATTTCCTGAGAACAACCCCTATCCCATAATTCTAACCCTATCTCCTAGTCATCACTGTGACACCTAATCCCTAACCCTAATTCTAAACCGCTAACCCTAACCGTAACCCTACCTACAACCCTAACACTGACAGTAACCCTTACTTCTAACCCCAACGCTATGCCTAACAAAAACCCTAACCCTTGACCCTAACCCTTCACACTAACCCCTAAGCCTTACCCTAACCCTTAACCCTAATCCTAATCCTAACCATTAAACCTAACCCTAGCTCTTAAAGCTAACCCTAAACCTTACCCTCACGACTAGACCTAACCCTGACACTAACCTAACACCTAACCCTAACCAGAACCCCTAAAACTAACACTGAACCCTATCCCTAACCCCAGCAGTAAACTTTAACCCTAAACCTAAGCCCAACCCGTAACCCTAATCCTATCCTTTTACCCTAAAACTAACTCCTAAACCTAACCCCTATACCTCACCCTAACTCTAACCCCATTCCTAATTCTAACCATACCCCTTCATAAAACACTAGTCCTAACCGCTAACCCTAACACTAACCAAAAACCCTAATCACTAATCCCTAACCCTAACGCTTAACCTTTACCCTAACCGTTAACCCTCACCCTAAATCTTAACACTGACCCTAACCTTCACCTTTAACTCTAAGCCTAACCCTTAACCCTACAGGAAGGAAGACCCTTAAAGCTAATGGGATCCCTTATCTCTAACCCTAACACTACAGCTAAAAATAACCCTAACCTTGGATCCTTAAACCTAACCCCTAACACTTACTTTAACCCCAAACCCTAACCCTAATCCTAAGCATTAAACCTAACCCTATCTCTTAACCCTAACGCTAGCCCTTACGCTAACGCCTAGATCTAACCCTAAATCTAACCTACCGCCTAATCCTAACCTTAAGCCCTAATGCTAACACTAACCCTGAACCCTAAACCTACCCGTAACCCTTAACACTAACCCTATCCGTGAACCTTAACCCTAAACCTAACCATTACCCGCACTCAAGAATTTAACCCTGACCCTAACCCTAATCCTTAATGCTATCCCTAACACTAAACCCTAACCCTAAGCCCAACACTTAACCCTAATCCTATCCCTTAACCCTAACCCTAACCCTAATGCTACCCCCTAAACGTAACCCTAACCGTGACCAGTAAACCTAACCCTAACCTCTAACACAAACCATAGCACATAACTCTAACCCTAAAACTAACCCTAACCCTAACCCTAAACCCTAACTCTTAACCTTAACCCTAAGCGTTAACTCTCACGCTAACATTTAATCCTAACCCTAATCCTAATCTTCAACCCTAAACCTAACACTTAACCCTGACCCTGTACCAAACCCTAACCCCTCATCTTAACCCTAACCGTAAACCTCAACCCTAAAACAAAGTGTAACCGTTAAAACTAAGGGTAACTTTTAACGCTAACCCTAATCCCTAACCCTAAGCCCTCACCCTAACACTAAACTTCATCCTTAACCCTAACCAGAATCCTAACCCTAAATCTAATTCTCAGACTTCTTTCTTTCTTAGAGTTTAGAAAGCCTGCCATCCTCCCATGCCATGCGTGAAAGGAGGCTCTACCACTGTGTCCTGCATGAAACCCACGGGCCCATACCCAGAGTATGATAGAGTGGGTTCCCGGGTACAATCCCAGCCCCCTAAACTCCCCCCGCCCGCCTAATGCAGAGAGGGCCCGTGCGCTAAGCATAAACAATACGTTTAACAGATAACCCTAACCCTGAACATAACACCCAACCCTGTTCCTATTTCTCCCCTTAACACGTAAACCTCACTGTGCGCCTAACTTTAACCTCTTATCCTAACGTTAATGCATAACCCATTTCCTGAGAACAACCCCTATCGCATAATTCTAACCCTATCTCCTAGTCTTCACTGTCACACCTAATCCCTAACCCTAATTCTAAACCGCTAACCCTAACCGTAACCCTACCTACAACCCTAACACTGACAGTAACCCTTACTTCTAACCCCAACGCTATGCCTAACAAGAACCCTAACCCTTGACACTAACCCTTCACCCTAACCCCTAAGCCTTACCCTAACCCTTAACCCTAATCCTAATCCTAACCATAAAACCTAACCCTAGCTCTTAAAGCTTACCCTAAACCTTACCCTCAGGACTAGACCTAACCCTGACACTAACCTAACACCTAACCCTAACCAGAACCCCTAAAACTAACACTGAACCCTATCCCTAACCCCAGCAGTAAACTTTAACCCTAAACCTAAGCCCAACCCGTAACCCTAATCCTATCCTTTTACCCTAAAACTAACTCCTAAACCTAACCCCTATACCTCACCCTAACTCTAACCCCAATCCTAATTCTAACGATACCCCTTTATAAAACACTAACTCCTAACCGCTAACCCTAACACTAACCAAAAACCCTAATCACTAATTCCTAACCATAACGCTTAACCTTTACCCTGACCGTTAACCCTCACCCTAAATCTTAACACTGACCCTAACCTTAACCTTTAACTCTAAGCCTAACCCTTAACCCTACAGAAAGGAAGACCCTTAATGCTAATGGGATCCCTTATCCCTAACCCTAACACTACAGCTAAAAATAACCCTAACTTTGATCCTTAAACCTAACCCCTAAGACTTACTTTAACCCCAAACCCTAACCCTAATCCTAAGCATTAAACCTAACCCTATCTCTTAACCCTAACGCTAGCCCTTACCCTAACGCCTAGATCTAACCCTAAATCTAACCTACCGCCTAATCCTAACCTTAAGCCCTAATGTTAACACTAACCCTGAACCCTAAACCTACCCGTAACCCTTAACACTAACCCTATCCGTGAACCTAAACCCTGACCCTAACCATTACCCGCACCCAAGCATTTAACCCTGATCCTAACGCTAATCCTTAATTCTAACCTTAACACTAAACCCTAACCCTAAGCCCAACACTTAACCCTAATCCTATCCCTTAACCCTAACCCTAATGTAACCCCTAAACGTAACCCTAACCGTGACCAGTAAACCTAACCCTAACCTCTAACACAAACCATAGCACATAACTCTAACCCTAAAACTAACCCTAACACTAACACTAACCCTAAACCCTAACACTTAACCTTAACCCTAAGCGTTAACTCTCACGCTAACCTTTAATCCTAACCCTAATCCTAATCTTCAACCCTAAACCTAACACTTAACCCTAACCCTGTACCAAACCCTAACCCCTCATCTTAACCCTAACCGTAAACCTCAACCCTAAACCAAAGTGTAACCGTTAAACCTAAGAGTAACCTTTCACCCTAACCATAATCCCTAACCCTAAGCCCTCACACTAACACTAAACTTCATCCTTAACCCTAACCAGAATCCTAACCCTAAATCTAATTCTCAGACTTCTTGCTTTCTTAGAGTTTAGAAAGCCTGCAATCCTCCCATGCCATGCGTGAAAGGAGGCTCTACCACTGTGTCCTGCCTTAAACCCATGGGCCCATACCCAGAGTATGATAGAGTGGGTTCCCGGGTACAATCCCAGCCCCCTAAACTCCCCCCGCCCGCCTAATGCAGACAGGGCCCGTGCGCGAAGCATAAACAATACCTTTAACAGATAACCCTAACCCTGAACATAACACCCAACCCTGTTCCTATTTCTCCCCTTAACACGTAAACCTCACCGTGCGCCTAACTTTAACCTCTTATCCTAACGTTAATGCATAACACTTTTCCTGAGAACAACCCCTATCCCATAATTCTAACCCTATCTCCTAGTCATCACTGTGACACCTAACCCCTAACCCTAATTCTAAACCGCTAACCCTAACCGTAACCCTAACTACAACCCTAACACTGACAGTAACCCTTACTTCTAACCCCAACGCTATGCCTAACAAAAACCCTAACCCTTGACCCTAACCCTTCTCCCTAACCCCTAAGCCTTACCCTAACCCTTAACCCTAATCCTAATCCTAACCATTAAACCTAACCCTAGCTCTTAAAGCTAACCCTAAACCTTACCCTCACGACTAGACCTAACCCTGACACTAACCTAACACCTAACCCTAACCAGAACCCCTAAAGCTAACGCTGTACCCTATCCCTAACCCTACCAGTAAACTTTAACCCTAAACCTAAGCCCAACCCGTAACCCTAATCCTATCCTTTTACCCTAAAACTAACCCCTAAACCTAACCCCTTTACCTCACCCTAACTCTAACTCCAATCCTAATTCTAACCATACCCCTTCATAAAACACTAACTCCTAACCGCTAACACTAACACTAACCAAAAACCCTAATCACTAATCCCTAACCCTAACGCTTAACCTTTACCCTAACCGTTAACCCTCACCCTAAATCTTAACACTGACCCTAACCTTAACCTTTAACTCTAAGCCTAACCCTTAACCCTACAGTAAGGAATAACCTTAATGCTAATGGGATCCCTTATCCCTAACCCTAACACTACAGCTAAAAATAACCCTAACCTTGGATCCTTAAACCTAACCCCTAACACTTACTTTAACCCCAAACCCTAACCCTAACCCTAACCCTAACCTAACCCTATCTCTTAACCCTAACGCTAGCCCTTACCCTAATGCCTAGATCTAACCCTAAATCTAACCTACCGCCTAATCCTAACCTTAAGCCCTAATGCTAACTCTAACCCTCAACCCTACACCTACCCGTAACCCTTAACACTAACCCTATCCGTGAACCTTAACCCTGACCCTAACCATTACCCGCACCCAAGCATTTAACCCTGACCCTAACCCTAATCCTTAATGCTAACCCTAACACTAAACCCTAACCCTAAGCCCAACACTTATCCCTAACCCTATCCCTTAACCCTAACCCTAACCCTAATGCTACGCCCTAAACGTAACCCTAACCATGACCAGTAAACCTAACCCTTACCTCTAACACAAAACATAGGACATAACTCTAACCCTAAAACTAACCCTAACCCTAACTCTAAACCCTAACTCTTAACATTAACCCTAAGCGTTAACTCTCACGCTAACCTTTTATCCTAATCCTAATCCTAATCTTCAACCCTAAACCTAACACTTAACCCTAACCCTGTACCAAACCCTAACCCCTCATCTTAACCCTAACCGTAAACCTCAACCCTAAACCAAAGTGTAACCGTTAAACCTAAGAGTAACCTTTAACCCTAACCCTAATCCCTAACCCTAAGCCCTCACCCTAACACTAAACTTCATCCTTAACTCTAACCAGAATCCTAACCCTAAATCTAATTCTCAGACTTCTTGCTTTCTTAGAGTTTAGAAAGCCTGCAATCCTCCCATGCCATGCGTGAAAGGAAGCTCTACCACTTCGTCCTGCATGAAACCCACGGGCTCATACCCAGAGTATGATAGAGTGGGTTCTCGGGTACAATCCCAGCCCCCTAAACTCCCCCCGCTCGCCTACTGCAGACAGGGCCCGTGCGCTAAGCATAAACAATACCTTTAACAGATAACCCTAACCCTGAACATAACACCCAACCCTGTTCCTATTTCTCCCCTTAACACGTAAACCTCACCGTGCGCCTAACTTTAACCTCTTATCCTAACGTTAATGCATAACCCATTTCCTGAGAACAACCCCTATCCCATAATTCTAACCCTATCTCCTAGTCATCACTGTGACACCTAATCCCTAACCCTAATTCTAAACCGCTAACCCTAACCGTAACCCTACCTACAACCCTAACACTGACAGTAACCCTTACTTCTAAACCCAACGCTATGCCTAACAAAAACCCTAACCCTTGACCCTAACCCTTCACCCTAACCCCTAAGCCTTACCCTAACCCTTAACCCTAATCCTAATCCTAACCATTAAACCTAACCCTAGCTCTTAAAGCTAACCCTAAACCTTACCCTCACGACTAGACCTAACCCTGACACTAACCTAACACCTAACCCTAACCAGAACCCCTAAAGCTAACCCTGAACCCCATCCCTAACCCTAGCAGTAAACTTTAACCCTAAACCTAAGCCCAACCCGTAACCCTAATCCTATCCTTTTACCCTAAAACTAACCCCTAAACCTAAGCCCTATACCTCACCCTAACTCTAACCCCAATCCTAATTCTAACCATACCCCTTCATAAAACACTAACTCCTAACCGCTAACCCTAACACTAACCAAAAACCCTAATCACTAATCCCTAAACCTAATGCTTAACCTTCACCCTAACCGTTAACCCTCCCCCTAAATCTTAACCTTTAACTCTAAGCCTAACCCTTAACCCTACAGTAAGGAAGACCCTTAATGCTAATGGGATCCCTTATCCCTAACCCTAACACTACAGCTAAAAATAACCCTAACCTTGGATCCTTAAACCTAACCCCTAACACTTACTTTAACCCCAAACTCTAACCCTAATCCTAAGCATTAAACCTAACCCTATCTCTTAACCCTAACGCTAGCCCTTACCCTAACGCCTAGATCTAACCCTAAATCTAACCTACCGCCTAATCCTAACCTTAAGCCCTAATGCTAACACTAACCCTGAACCCTAAACCTACCCGTAACCCTTAACACTAACCCGATCCGTGAACCTTAACCCTGACCCTAACCATTACACGCACCCAAGCATTTAACCCTGATTCTAACCCTAATCCTTAATGATAAACCTAACACTAAACCCTAACCCTAAGCCCAACATTTAACCCTAATCCTATCCCTTAACCCTAACCCTAACCCTAATGCTACCCCCTAAACGTAACCCTAACCGTGACCAGTAAACCTAACCCTAACCTCTAACACAAACCATAGCACATAACTCTAACCCTAAAACTAACCCTAACCGTAACCCTAACCCTAAACCCTAACTCTTAACCTTAACCCTAAGCATTAACTCTCACGCTAACCTTTAATCCTAACCCTAATCCTAATCTTCAACCCTAAACCTAACACTTAACCCTAACCCTGTACCAAACCCTAACCCCTCATCTTAACCCTAACCGTAAACCTCAATCCTAAACCAAAGTGTAACCGTTAAACCTAAGAGTAACCTTTAACCCTAACTCTAATCCCTAACCCTAAGCCCTCACCCTAACACTAAACTTCATCCTTAACCCTAACCAGAATCCTAACCCTAAATCTGATTCTCTGACTGCTTGCTTTCTTAGAGTTTAGAAAGCCTGCAATCCTCCCATGCCATGCGTGAAAGGAGGCTCTACCACTGTGTCCTGCATGAAACCCACGGGCCGATACCCAGAGTAGGATAGAGTGGGTTCCCGGGTACAATCCCAGCCCCCTAAACTCCCCCCGCCTGCCTAATGCAGACAGGGCCCGTGCCCTAAGCATAAACAATACCTTTAACAGATAACCCTAACCCTGAACATAACACCCAACCCTGTTCCTATTTCTCCCCTTAACACGTAAACCTCACCGTGCGCCTAACTTTAACCTCTTATCCTAACGTTAATGCATAACCCATTTCCTGAGAACAACCCCTATCCCATAATTCTAACCCTATCTCCTAGTCATCACTGTGACACCTAACCCCTAACCCTAATTCTAAACTGCTAACCCTAACCGTAACCCTACCTACAACCCTAACACTGACAGTAACCCTTACTTCTAACCCCAACGCTATGCCTAACAAAAATCCTAACCCTTGACCCTAACCCTTCACCCTAACCCCTAAACCTTACCCTAACCCTTAACCCGAATCCTAATCCTAAGCATTAAACCTAACCCTAGCTCTTAAAGCTAACCCTAAACCTTACCCTCACGACTAGACCTAACCCTGACACTAACCTAACACCTAACCCTAACCAGAACCCCTAAAGCTAACCCTGAACTCTATCCCTAACCCTAGCAGTAAACTTTAACCCTAAACCTAAGCCCAACCCGTAACCCTAATCCTATCCTTTTACCCTAAAACTAACCCCTAAACCTAACCCCTATACCTCACCCTAACTCTAACCCCAATCCTAATTCTAACCATACCCCTTCATAAAACACTAACTCCTAACCGCTAACCCTAACACTAACCAAAAACCCTAATCACTAATCCCTAACCCTAACGCTTAACCTTTACCCTAACCGTTAACCCTCACCCTAAATCTTAACACTGACCCTAACCTTAACCTTTAACTCTAAGCCTAACCCTTAATGGGATCCCTTATCCCTAACCCTAACACTACAGCTAAAAATAACCCTAACCTTGGATACTTAAACCTAACACCTATCACTTACTTTAACCCCAAACCCTAACCCTAATCTAAGCATTAAACCTAACCCTATCTCTTAACCCTAACACTAACCCTTACCCTAACGCCTAGATCTAACCTAAATCTAACCTACCGCCTAATCCTAACCTTAAGCCCTAATGCTAACTCTAACCCTGAACCCTAAACCTACCTGTAACCCTTAACACTAACCCTATCCATAATCCCTTTCCCCTAACTCTGTTAACCCTCACCCTATCCCTCAACCCTGACCCTAACCTTAAACCTTAATCCTAACTATGCGTGAGATGAGCCTCTGCCTTTGTCCTGCGTGACAGTTCAATTCCAACACCCAGGGTATGATGAAGTGGGACACAGCCTTCCTCCACACCCACACTGCCCCGTACGTTAGACAGGGCCCATGCCCTAACACACACCGTTAAACGTAAGCCCTAACCCTATCACTAAACCAAACCCTTTGTAACCCTAAACCTAAACGCAACCACTAAACATAATCCTAATCTCTCACCCTAACAGTAATTCTCACACTAATTCTAACCTAAAACCCTAACCCCTATATCTAATCCTAGTTCCTAACACCTAACCTTACCCTAAACGGAATTCTAATTCTCAGACTTTTTCAATTCAAAAACTTAAAAAAGCCTACAATCCACCAATGCCGTGTCTGAGATGAGCGTCCGCCCCTATATCCTGCATGACAGGCAGGCGCCAATGCCCTGGGTACTATGGAGTGGAGTCCTGGGGTCTGTAGGCTTGCTAAACTCCAGTTTGGAAGAATTGCTACAGTCATATATAGGGATGCTTACATTTACTTATAGAAAGCAACTATTGGTGTGTGATTTGTAGGCTTGCCTTACTCTAGTTTGGATGAAGAAGCTGAATCATATATAGGAATATTAGCTTTGAGTTAGAGGAAGCATCTATGGGGGGTGCTTTTTTGGCTTGTTAAACTCTGGTTTGGAAGAAGTTCGAGAGTCTTATATAGGAACGATATCATTCATTCAGAGAAAGCAATTATAGGGAGTTGGTTTGTAGGCTTGCTAAGCTCTAGCTTGGAGGAAGGCGAGAGTCATATATAGGAACGCTTACGTTCACATAAAGCGTCTACGGGGGGACGGTTTCTACGCTTCCTAAACTCTAGCTTGGAAAAAGAGGACAGTTATGTATAGGAACTCTCGGCGGGGGATTTGTAGCATTGCTAAAATCTTAGATTGGAAAAGTTGCGAGAGTCATACATAGGAATGTTAACATTCACTCAATGAAAGCAACTATAAGGGGTGCTTTCCAGGCTGGCTACACTCTAATTTGGAAAAAGTGCGACAGTCATATATAGGAAGGCTTATATTCACTCAGACAAAGCAATTATGTGTAGGTGTATAGTAGGCATGCTAACTCTAGTTTGGAAAATTACGAGAGCCATCTATAGGAAAGCTTACAGTAACTTAGAGAAAACAACGAACAGGGGTGGAGTGTAGACTTGCTAAACTCTAGTTTGGAGGAAGTGCCATAGTCATATATAGGAACGCTTAAATTCGTTCAGAGAAAACAGCTGTCGGGGATTGGTTTGTAGACTTAACTCTAGCTTGGAAGAAGTGCGAGAGACATATATAGGAATGTTTACATTGACTCAAAGAAAGCAACTATGGGGGAGTGTTATTTTGGCATGCCAGATGTTAGTTAAGAAGAGGTACAAGACTCATATATAGGAATGCTTACATTCACACAGCCAGAGCAACTACGGAGTAGTGTCAGGTAGACATGTTAAAGTCTAGCTTGGGAGAAGTTCCAGAGTCCTATATAGGAAAGGTAACAGCCACTTTGAAAAAGCAAGTCTTGGCGGGTGGTTTGTAGGCCTGCAAAACCCTGTTTTGGTTGAAGTGTGAGAGTCATATATGAGAACGCTTACATTCACTCAGAGAAAGCAATGATGGGGTTGTTTGTAGGCTTACTAAACTGCAGTTTGGAAGAAGCACGAGAATCACATATAGGAACACATACATTTTGACGCACTGAAAGTAACTATGGGGTGGTGTTTTATAGGCATGCTAAACTCTAGTTTGGACGAAGTTTGAGAATCACATATAAGAAAGCTTAGAGTCACTTAGAGAAAGCAAATCTCTGGGTGTGGAATGTAGGCCTGCTAAACTCTATTTTGGTTTAAGAGTGAGAGTCATATATGGGAAGGCTTACATTCCCTCAGAGAAAGCAACGACGGCGTGGTGGTTTGTAGGCATACTAAACTCTAGTTTGGAAGAAGTAGGAGAATGATATATGGGAACGCTTACATTCGCGTAGAGAAAGCAATTATGGGGTGGCGTTTTTGTAGCCATGCTAATCTCTAGTTTGGAAGAAGTTAAGGAGTAATATATAGGAAAGGGTACAGTCATAGAAACCCACTCTCGGGGGATGTTTTGTACACCTGCAAAACTCCAGTTTGGAAGAAGGGGGAGAGTCATATTGGGGACCGCGTGCATTCACGCAGAGAAATCAACGATGGGATTGTGATTTGTAGGCATAGTCAACTCTAGTTTGGAAGAAGTACGAGAATCGTATATAGGAACGCTTACCTTCACGCAGAGAAAGCAACTATGGAGTGATGTTTGTATGCCGACTAAAATATAGTTTGGAGGAAGTTCGAGAGCCATATCTGGGAAGCTTACAGTCACTTAGAGAAAGCAACTCTCGGGGGTGTTTCGTAGGCCTGCTAAACTCTATTTTCAATGAAGTGTTAGAATAATATATGGGAACTCAGTGAAAGCAACGTTGTGGTTGTGGTTCCTAGGCATACTAACCTGTAATTTGGAAGAAGCAAGAGAATAACTTGTAGAACCGCTTACATTCCGGCACCCAATGCAACTATGGTGTGGTGTTTTGTAGGGTGCAAAACTCTAGTTTGGACGAAGTTTGAGAGTCATATACAGGAAAGTTTACAGTCACGTAGAGAAAGCAACTCTCTGGGTGTGGAATGTAGAGTTATTTTGGTTGAAATAGTTATTTTGGTTGAAGTGTGAGAGTCATATGTGGGAACGCTTACATTCACTCAGAGAAAACAACGTTTGGGTGGTGGTTTGTAGGGCATACTAAACTGTAGTTTGGAAGAAGTACGAGAGTCCTATATAGGAACACTTACATTCACGCAGAGAAAGCACTTATGGCATCAAGTTTTGTAGGCATGCTAAACTGCAGTTTGGAAGAAGTTGGAGAACCTTATACAGGAAAGATTACCGTCACCTAGGGAAAGCAACTCTCGGGAGATTTTTTTGTACACATGCTAAACTCTAATTTGGATGAAGTGTGAGAGTCAAACATGGGACCGCTTACATTCCCTCAGAGAAACAACACTGGGGTGGTTTTTGTAGGCATACTAAATAGTTTGGAAGAAGTACGAGAATATTTGGGAACACTTACATTCACACAGAGAAAGCAACTACGGGGTGGTGTTTTGTAAGCATGCTATAGTTTGGAAGAAGTTCTAAAGCTGAACAGTCACTTAGAGAAAGCAACTCTTGGTGGGTGATTTTTAGGTCTGCTAAATTGTATTTTGAAAGAAGTACCAGAGTCATATATACTAATGCTTACATTCATGCAAAGAAAAAACCATGGGGTGATGTTTTGTGGGCATGTTAACCTGTAGTTTGGAAGAAGTTGGAGAGTCTTATTTAGGAAAGCTTACAGTCACCTAGAGAAAGCAACTCTCGGGAGAGCCTTTCTTGGCCTGCTAAACTCTACTTTGCATCAATTGTGAGAGTCAAACATGGGAATGCTTTCATTCATTCAGAGAACGCAACGTTTGGGTGGTGGTTTGTAGGCATTATAAACTGTATTTTGGAGGAAGTACGAGAGTCATGTATATGAACGCTTACATTCAGGCAGAGAAAGCAACTCTGGGGTGGTATTTTGTTGGCATGCTAAACTGTGGTTTGGAAGAAGTTCGAGAGTCTTATATAGGAAAGATTACAGTGACACAGAGAAAACAACTCTCGGAAGTTTATTGGTAGGCCTGCTAAACTCTAACTTGGATGAAATGTGAGAACTCTTGCATTCATTCACTTAGAGAAAGAAACATCGTGATGGTTTGAAGGCATAATAACTGTAGTTGGGAAGAAGTAGGAGAGTCATATATATGAACCGTTACATTCACGCAGAGAACGCAACTGTGGGGTGGCGATGTATGCATGTTAATCTTAGTTTGGAGGAAGTGCGAGAGTCATATCTGGGGAAAATTACAGTCACTTAGAGAAAGGAACCATCTTGGGCTGGTTTGTAGATCTGCTAAATTCTATTTTGGAAACAGAGTGTGAGTCATATATGGGAACGCTTATGTTCACTCAGAGAAAGCAACCACGGTGTGGTGTTTTGTTGGCATGGTGTAGTTTGAAAGAAGTTGGAGACTCTTATATAGGAAAGTTTACAGTCACCTAGAGAAAGCAACTCACGGGGTGTGGTTTGTAGGCCTGCTAAACTCTAATTTAGATGAAGTGAGAGAGGCATATATATGAACGCTTATATTGATGCAGAGAAAGCAACTATGGGGTGGTGTTTTGTAGGCATGCTAAAATATAATTTGGAAGAAGTTCGAAAACAGACAGTCATTTAGAGAAAGCCACTCTCGGCGGTTGATTTTTCGGTGTGCTAAATTGTATTTTGAAAGAAGTACCAGAGTCATATATACAAACGCTTACATTCATGCAGAGAAAGCAACTCTGGGGTGGTGTTTTCTAGGCATGCTAAACTCTAGTTTGGACGAAGTTTGAGAATCACATATAAGAAAGCTTAGAGTCGCTTAAAGCAAATCTCTGGGTGTGGAATGTAGGCGTCCTAAACTCTATTTTGGTTTCAGAGAGAGAGTCATATATGGGAAGGCTTACATTCGCTCAGAGAAAGCAACGATGGTGTGGTGGTTTGTAGGCATACTGAACTCTAGTTTGGAAGAAGTAGGAGAATGATATATGGGAACGCTTAAATTCATGCAGAGAAAGCAATTATGGGGTGGCTTTTTTGTACCCATGCTAATCTCTAGTTTAGAAGAAGTTATATGGGAAAGCGTACACTCATTTATAGAAACCAACTTTCGGTGGATGGACGGTAGGCCTGCAAAACTCTACTTTGGAAGAAGGGGGAGAGTCATATTGGGGCCACGTACATTGAGTCAGAGAAATCAAGGATGGGGTTGTGTTTTGTAGGCATACTAAACTCTAGTTTGGAAGAAGGACGAGAATCATATATAGGAACGCTTACATTCATGCAGAGAAAGCAACTATGGAGTGATGTTTGTATGCCTACTAAACGATAGTTTGGAGGATGTTCGAGAGTCATATCCGGAAAGCTTACAGTCATTTAGAGAAAGCAACTCTCTGGGGGTGGTTCGTAGGCCTGCTAAACTCTATTTTCAATGAAGTGTTAGAATCATATACAGGAACGCTTACATTCACTCAGAGAAAGCAACGTTGGGGTGGCCGTTTTTGAGCATACTAAACTCCACTTTGGAAGAGGTACGAGAGACATAAATACGAACGCTTACATTAACACAGAGAAAGCAAATACGGGGTGCTGTAATGCAAGCATGCTAAACTATAGATTGGAAGATGTTCGAAAGCTGACAGTCACTTAGAGAAAGCAACTCTTGGCGGGTGATTTTTAGGTCTGCTAAATTGTATTTTGAAAGACGTGTCAGAGTCTTATATACAAACGCTTACATTCATGCAGAGAAAGAAACTATGGGGTGATGTGTTTTTGGCATGCTAAACTGCAGTTTGGAAGGAGTTCGAGAGTGTTATATAGGATAGCTTACAGTCACCTAGAGAAAGCAACACTCGGGACAGCTTTGCAAGCCTCTAAACACTAATTAGCAGCAATTGTGAGAGTCAAACATGGGAACGCTTACATTCACGGAGAGAACACAACGTTTGGGTGGTGGTTTGTAGGCATAATAACTGTAGTTCGGAAGAAGTAGGAAAGTCATATATATGAACGGTTACATTCACACAGAGAAAGAAACTGTTGGGTGGTGTATGTATGCATGTTAATCTATACTTTGGAGGAATTTCGAGAGTCATATCTGGGGAAAATTACAGTCACTTAGAGAAAGCAACCATCGGGGGCCGTTTTGTAGATCTGCTAAATTCTATTTTGGAAGAAGAGTGAAAGTCATATGTGGGAACGCTTATGTTCACTCAGAGAAATCAACGATGGGGCAGTGTTTCGTTGGGATGCTAAAGTGTAGTTTGGAAGAAGTTCGCGAGTCTTATATAAGAAAGCTTACAGTCACCTAGAGAAAGTAACTCTCGGCAGATTGTTTCTAAGCGTGCTAAACTCTAATTTGCATCAATTGTGAGAGTCAAACATGGGAACGCTTACATTCACTCAGAGAACGCAACGTTTGGGTGGTGGTTTGTAAGCATTCTAAACTGTATTTTGGAGGAAGTAGGAGAGTCATATATACGAATGCTTACATTCACGCAGAGAAAGCAACTCTGTGGTCGTATTTTGTTGGCATGCTAAACTGTGGTTTGGAAGAAGTTCGAGAGCCTTATATAGGAAAGATTACAGTGACACAGAGAAAACAACTCTCTGTAGTTTGTTGGTAGGTCTGCTAAACTGTGATTTGGATGAAGTGTGAGAACGCTTGCATTCACTCAGAGAAAGAACTTTGTCGTGGTGGTTTGTAGGAATAACAACTGTAGTTCGAAGAAGTAGGAGAGTCATATATGAACGGTTACATTCACGCAGAGAAAGCAACTGTGGGGTGGCGTATGTAATCATCATAATCTGTAGTTTGGAGGAAGTTCGAGAGTCATATCTGGGGAAAATTAGAGTCATTTAGAGAAAGGAACCATCGGGGGCTGGTGTGTAGGTCTGCTAAATTCTATTTTGGAAAAAGAGTGAGAGTCATATATGGGAACGCTTATGTTGACTCACAGAAATCAACGATGGGGCGCTGTATTGTTGGCATGCTAAACTGTAGTTTGGAAGAAGTTCGAGAGTCTTATATAGGAAAGTTTACAGTCACCTAGAGAAAGCAACTCACAGGAGGTGGTTTGTAGGCTGCTAAACTCTAATTTGGATGAAGTGAATCAGGCATACACGGATACGCTTCATTCACTCAGAGAAAGGTAAATTGGGGTGCCGGTTTGTAGGTATACTAACTCCAGTTTGGAAGAAGTACTAGAGTCATATATATGAACGCTTATATGGACGCAGAGAAAGCAACTATGGGGTGGTGTTTTGTAGGCTTGCTAAAATATAGTTTGGAAGAAGTTCGAAAGCAGACAGTCATTTAGAGAAAGCAACTCTTGGCGGTGGATTTTTAGGTCTGCTAAATTGTATTTTGAAAGAAGTACCAGTGTCATATATTCAAACGCTTACATTCATGCAGAGAAAGCAACTGTGGGATGGTGTTTTCTAGGCGTGCTAAACTCTAGTTTGGACGAAGTTTGAGAATCACATATAAGAAAGCTTAGAGTCGCTTAAAGCAAATCTCTGGGTGTGGAATGTAGGCGTGCTAAACTCTATTTTGGTTTCGGAGTGACAGTCATATATGGAAAGGGTTACATTCACTCAGAGAAAGCAACGATGGTGTGGTGGTTTGTAGGCATACTAAACTCTAGTTTGGAAGAAGTAGGAAAATGATATATGGGAATGCTTACATTCATGCAGAGAAAGCAATTATGGGGTGGCTTTTTTGTACCCATGCTAATCTCTAGTTTGGAAGAAGTTATATAGGAAAGTGTACACTCATTTATAGAAACCAACTTTCGGGGGAGGAACGGTAGGCCTGCAAAACTCTACTTTGGAAGAAGTGGGAGAGTCATATTGGGACCACGTACATTGACTCAGAGAAATCAAGGATGGGGTTGTGTTTTGTAGGCATACTAAACTCTAGTTTGGAGAAATTACGAGAATCATATATAGGAACGCTTACATTCATGCAGAGAAAGCAACTATGGAGTGATGTTTGTATGCCTACTAAACTATAGTTTGGAGGAAGTTTAGAATCTTATATAGCAAAGCTTACAGTCACCTAGAGAGAGCAACTCTCGGGAGATGGTTTCTAAGCCTGATAATTTGCACCAACTCTTAAAGTCAAATATGGGAAGGTTTACATCCACTCAGAACGCAAGGTTTGGGTTGCAGTTTGTGGCCATAATTGTAGTTCGGAAGAAGTAGGAAAGTCATACATATGAACGATTACATTCACGCAGACAAACCAGCTATGGAGTGATGTGTGTATGCCTACTAAACTATAGTTTGGAGGATGTTCGAGAGTCATATCTGGAAAGCTTACAGTCATTTAGAGAAAGAAACTCTCAGGGGGTGGTTCGTAGGCCTGCTAAACTCTATTTTCAAAGAAGTGTTAAAATCATATACAGGAACGCTTACATTCACTCAGAGAAAGCAACGTTGGGGTGGCCGTTTTTGAGCATACTAAACTCTACTTTGGAAGAGGTACGAGAGACATAAATACGAACGCTTACATTAACACAGAGAAAGCAAATACGGGGTGCTGTAGTGCAGGCATGCTAAACTATAGATTGGAAGAAGTTCGAAAGCTGACAGTCACTTAGAGAAAGCAACTCTTGGCGGGTGATTTTTTTAAGACTGCTAAATTGTATTTTGAAAGACGTGTCAGAGTCTTATATACAAACGCTTACATTAATGCAGAGAAAGAAACTATGGGGTGATGTGTTGTGGGGATGCTAAACTGCAGTTTGGAAGAAGTTCGAGAGTGTTATGTAGGATAGCTTACAGTCACCTAGAGAAAGCAACACTCAGGAGAGCTTTGCAAGCCTGCTAAACTCTAACTAGCAGCAATTGTGAGAGTCAAACATGGGAACGCTTACATTCACGGAGAGAACACAACGTTTGGGTGGTGGTTTGTAGGCATAATAACTGTAGTTCGGAAGAAGTAGGAGAGTCATATATGAACGGTTACATTCACGCAGAGAAAGCAGCTGTTGGGTGGCGTATGCATGCATGCTAATCTGTAGTTTGGAGGAATTTCGAGAGTCATATCTGGGGAAAATTACAGTCACTTAGAGAAAGCAACCATCGGGGGCCGTTTTGTAGATCTGCTAAATTCTATTTTGGAAGAAGAGTGAGAGTCATATATGGGAACGCTTATGATCACGAAGAGAAATCAACTATGGGGCTGTGTTTTGTTGGCATGCTAAACTGTAGTTTGGAAGAAGTTCGCGAGTCTTACATAGGAAAGTTTACAGTCACCTAGAGAAAGCAACTCTCGGCAGATTGTTTCTAAGCATGCTAAATTCTAGTTTGCATCAATTGTGAGAGTCAAACATGGGAACGCTTACATTCACTCAGAGAACGCAACGTTTGGGTGGTGGTTTGTAAGCATTCTAAACTGTATTTTGGAGGAAGTAGGAGAGTCATATATACGAATGCTTACATTCACGCAGAGAAAGCAACTCTGTGGTCGTATTTTGTTGGCATACTAAACTGTGGTTTGGAAGAAGTTCGAGAGCCTTACATAGTAAAGATTACAGTGACACAGAGAAAAACAAATCTCTGTAGTTTGTTGGTAGCTCTGCTAAACTCTAATTTGGATGAAGTGTGAGAACGCTTGCATTCACTCACAGAAAGAAAGTTGTCGTGATGGTTTGTAGGAATAAAAGCTGTAGTTCAAAAGAAGTAGGAGAGTCATATATGAACGGTTACATTCACGAAGAGAAAGCAACTGTGGGGTGACCTATGTAATCATCATAATCTAGTTTGGAGGAAGTTCGAGAGTCATATGCGGGAAAAATTAAAGTCACCTAGAGAATTGGAACCATCGGGTGTTATGTAGGGCTGCTAAATTCTATTTTGGAAGAAGAGTGAGAGTCATATATGGGAACGCTTATGTTCACTCAGAGAAATCAACGATGGTGCGCTGTATTGTTGGCATGCTAAACTGTAGTTTGGAAGAAGTTCGAGAGTCTTATATAGGAAAGTTTACAGTCACCTAGAGAAAGCAACTCACAGGAGGTGGTTTGTGGGCCGCTAAACTCTAATTTGGATGAAGTGAAAGAGGCATACATGGATACGCTTCATTCACTCAGAGAAAGGTAAATTTGGGTGCCGGTTTGTAGGTATACTAACTCCAGTTTGGAAGAAGTACGAGAGTCATATATATGAACGCTTATATGGACGCAGAGAAAGCAACTATGGGGTGGTGTTTTGTAGGCATGATAAAATATAATTTGGAAGAAGTTCGAAAGCTGACAGTGACTTAGAGAATGCAACTCTCGGCGGTTGATTTTGAGGTGTGCTAAATTGTATTTTGAAAGAAGTACCAGAGTCATATATAAAATCTGTTACATTTATGCTGAGAAAAACTATGTGGTGATGTTTTGTTGGCGTGCTGAAATGTAGTTTCGAAAAAGTTTGACAGTCTTTTATAGGAAAGCTTACAGTCCGCTAGAGGAAGCAACTTTCGAGAGATTGTTTGTAAGCCTGCTAAACTCTACCTTGCACCATTTGTGACTGTCATACATGGGAACGCTAACATTCTCTCAGAGAACTTAACTTTTGGGTGGTTGTTTGTAAGCATACTAAACTGTATTTTGGAAGAAGTAGCAGAGTCATATATATGAGTGCTTACATTCACGCAGAGAGGGCAACTATGGGGTGGTGTTTTGTAGGCATGCAAATCTCTAGTTGCGAAGAAGTTAAGAGTAATAGGAAAGCTTACAGTCTCACAGAGAAAGCAACCCTTGGGGGCCGGTTTGTAATTCTGCTAAATTCTATTTTGGATGAAGTGTGAATCATAAACGGGAACGCTAATATTCACTCAGAGAAAGCAGGGTTGCGGTGGTGATTTTTAGTCACACTAAACTGGAGTTTGGAGGAAGTACGAGAATAAAAGAATGCTTACATTCACTCAGAAAAAGCAACGTTGGGGAGGTGGTTGGTAGGTGTACTATACTTTGGAAGAAGTACAAGCGTGATGCATAGGAACGCTTACATTCACGCAAACTATGGGGTGGCCTTTTGTTGGCATGCTAAACTATGTTCCAAAGTCATATATAGGAAAGCTTATAGTGAGAGAAAGCAACTCTCGGGCGGTGTTTTGTAGGTCCGGCAAATTGCATTTTGAAAGCAGTCCGAGATTCATATAAGGGAAGGCCTATATCCACTCAGAGAAAGCAATGTTAGGCTGGTGGTTTGTAGGCATACTAAACTGTATTTTGGAACTCGTATGTATGACTCTCACACTTGATCCAAATTAGAGTTCACCAGGCCTATAAACCACATCCTGAGAGTTGCTTTCTCTAGGTGAATGTAAGCTTTCCTATGTAAAACTCTCGAACTTCTTCCAAACTAAAGTTTAGCATGCCAACAATACACCACCGCATCGTTGCTTTCTCTGAGTGAACATAAGCATTCCCTTATATGAATCACTTTTTCCAAAATAGAATTTAGCAGACCTACAAACCAGTCCCCGATGGTTGATTTAGCTATGTGACTGTAATTTTCCCCAGATATGACTCTCAAACTTCCTCCAAAGTATAGATTAACATGCGTACATACACCACCCAACAGTTTCTTTCTCTGCGTGAATGTAACTGTTCATATATATGACTCTCCTACTTCTTCCGACCTACAGTTATTATGCCTACAAACCACCACCCAAACGTTGTGTTCTCTCCGTGAATGTAAGCGTTCCCATATTTGACTCTCACAATTCCTGCTAATTAGTGTTTAGAGGCTTGCAAAGCTGTCCCGAGTGTTGTTTTCTCTAGGTGACTGTAAGCTATCCTATATAACGCTCTGGAACTCCTTTCAAACTGCAGTTTAGCATGCCAACAACACGTCACCCCATAGTTTCTTTCTCTGCATGAATGTAAGCGTTTGTATATATGACTCTGGTACGTCTTTCAAAATACAATTTAGCAGACCTAAAAATCACCCACCAAGAGTTGCTTTCTCTAAGTGACTGTCAGCTTTCGAACTTCTTCCAATCTATAGTTTAGCATGCCTGCACTACACCACCCCGTATTTGCTTTCTCTGTGTTAATGTAAGCGTTCGTATTTATGTCTCTCGTACCTCTTCCAAAGTAGAGTTTAGTATGCTCAAAAACGGCCACCCCAACGTTGCTTTCTCTGAGTGAATGTAAGCGTTCCTGTATATGATTCTAACACTTCATTGAAAATAGAGTTTAGCAGGCCTACGAACCATCCCCAGAGAGTTGCTTTCTCTAAATGACTGTAAGCTTTCCAGATATGACTCTCGAACATCCTCCAAACTATCGTTTAGTAGGCATACAAACATCACTTCATAGTTGCTTTCTCTGCATGAATGTAAGCGTTCCTATATATGATTCTCGTACTTCTTCCAAACTAGAGTTTAGTATGCCTACAAACCACAACCCCATCGTTGATTTCTCCGAGTGAATGTACCCAGTCCCCATATGACTCTCCCCCTTCTTCCAAAGTAGAGTTTTGCAGGCCTACAAACCATCCCCCGAAAGTTGGTTTCTATAAATGACGGTACGCTTTCCTATATATTACTCTTTAACTTCTTGCAAAATAGAGATTTGCATGGCTACAAAAAAGCCACCCCATAATTGCTTTCTCTGCATGAATGTAAGCGTTCACATATATCATTCTCCTACTTCTTCCAAACTAGAGTTTAGTATGCCTACAAACCATCACACCATCGTTGCTTTCTCTGAGTGAATGTAAGCCTTCCCATATATGACTCTCACTCTGAAACCAAAATAGAGTTTGGCACGCCTACATTCCACACCCAGAGATTTGCTTTAGTGACTCTAAGCTTTCTTATATGTGATTCTCAAACTTCGTCCAAACTAGAGTTTAGCATGCCTAGAAAACACCACCCCACAGTTGCTTTCTCTGCATGAATGTAAGCGTTTGTATATATGACTCTGGTACTTCTTTCAAAATACAATTTAGCACACCGAAAAATCAACCACCGAGAGTTGCTTTCTCTAAGTGACTGTCTGTTTTCGAACTTCTTCCAAATTATATTTTAGCATGCCTATAAAACACCACCCCATAGTTGCTTTCTCTGCATCAATATAAGCGTTCATATATATGCCTCTCTCACTTCATCTAAATTAGAGTTTAGCAGGCCTACAAACCACACCCCGTGAGTTGCTTTCTCTAGGTGACTGTAAACTTTCCTATATAAGAGTCTCCAACTTCTTTCAAACTACACCATGCCAACAAAACACCACACCGTGGTTGCTTTCTCTGAGTGAACATAAGCGTTCCCATATATGACTCACACTCTGTTTCCAAAATAGAATTTAGCAGATCTACAAACCAGCCCAAGATGGTTCCTTTCTCTAAGTGACTATAATTTTCCCCAGATATGACTCTCGCACTTCCTCCAAACTACAGATTAACATGCATACATCGCCACCCCACAGTTGCGTTCTCTGCGTGAATGTAACGGTTCATATATATGACTCTCCTACTTCTTCCCAACTACAGTTATTATGCCTTCAAACCATCACGATGTTTCTTTCTCTGAGTGAATGAATGCAAGCGTTCTCACATTTCATCCAAGTTAGAGTTTAGCAGGCCTACCAATAAACTTCCGAGAGTTGTTTTCTCTGTGTCACTGTAATCTTTCCTATATAAGACTCTCGAACTTCTTCCAAACCACAGTTTAGCATGCCAACAAAATACCACCCCAGAGTTGCTTTCTCTGCCTGAATGTAAGCGTTCATATACATGACTCTCGTACTTCCTCCAAAATACAGTTTATAATGCCTACAAACCACCACCCAAACGTTGCGTTCTCTGAATGAATGAAAGCATTCCCATGTTTGACTCTCACAATTGATGCAAAGTAGAGTTTAGCAGGCCAAGAAAGGCTCTCCCGAGAGTTGCTTTCTCTAGGTGACTGTAAGCTTTCCTAAATAAGACTCTCCAACTTCTTCCAAACTACAGGTTAACATGCCCACAAAACATCACCCCATGGTTTTTTCTTTGCATGAATGTAAGCATTAGTATATATGACTCTGGTACTTCTTTCAAAATACAATTTAGCAGACCTAAAAATCACCCACCAAGAGTTGCTTTCTCTAAGTGACTGTTCAGCTTTAGAACTTCTTCCAAACTATAGCATGCTTACAAAACACCACCCCGTAGTTGCTTTCTCTGTGTGAATGTAAGCCTTCCCAAATATCATTCTCGTACTTCTTCCAAACTATTTAGTATGCCTACAAAAACCACCCCAGTGTTGTTTCTCTGAGGGAATGTAAGCGGTCCCATGTTTGACTCTCACACTTCATCCAAATTAGAGTTTAGCATGTGTACAAAAAAATCTCCCGAGAGTTGCTTTCCCTAGGTGATGGTAATCTTTCCTGTATAAGGTTCTCCAACTTCTTCCAAACTGCAGTTTAGCATGCCTACAAAACCTGACGCCATAAGTGCTTTCTCTGCGTGAATGTAAGTGTTCCTATATAGGACTCTCGTACTTCTTCCAAACTACAGTTTAGTATGCCCTACAAACCACCACCCAAACGTTGTTTTCTCTGAGTGAATGTAAGCGTTCCCATATATGACTCTCACACTTCAACCAAAATAACTCTATTTCAACCAAAATAACTCTACATTCCACACCCAGAGAGTTGCTTTCTCTACGTGACTGTAAACTTTCCTATATATGACTCTCAAACTTCCTCCAAACTAGAGTTTTGCAAGCCTACAAAACACCACCCCATAGTTGCATTCGGTGCCGGAATGTAAGCGGTTCTACATGTGATTCTCTTGCTTCTTCCAAATTACAGGTTAGTATGCCTAGGAACCACAACCACAACGTTGCTTTCACTGAGTTCCCATATATTATTCTAACACTTCATTGAAAATAGAGTTTAGCAGGCCTACGAAACACCCCCGAGAGTTGCTTTCTCTAAGTGACTGTAAGCTTCCCAGATATGGCTCTCGAACTTCCTCCAAACTATATTTTAGTCGGCATACAAACATCACTCCATAGTTGCTTTCTCTGCGTGAAGGTAAGCGTTCCTATATACGATTCTCGTACTTCTTCCAAACTAGAGTTGACTATGCCTACAAATCACAATCCCATCGTTGATTTCTCTGAGTGAATGCACGCGGTCCCCAATATGACTCTCTCCCACTTCCAAACTGGAGTTTTGCAGGTGTACAAAACATCCCCCGAGAGTTGGTTTCTATGACTGTACCCTTTCCTATATATTACTCCTTAACTTCTTCCAAACTAGAGATTAGCATGGCTACAAAAACGCCACCCCATAATTGCTTTCTCTACGTGAATGTAAGTGTTCCCATATATCATTCTCCTACTTCTTCCAAACTAGAGTTTAGTATGCCTACAAACCACCACGCCGTCGTTGCTTTCTCTGAGGGAATGTAAGCCTTCCCATATATGACTCTCACTCTTAAACCAAAATAGAGTTTAGCAGGCCTACATTCCACACCCAGAGATTTGCTTTCTCTAAGTGACTCTAAGCTTTCTTATATGTGATTCTCAAACTTCGTCCAAACTAGAGTTTAGCATGCCTATAAAACACCACCCCATAGTTACTTTCAGTGCGTCAAAATGTATGTGTTCCTATATGTGATTCTCGTGCTTCTTCCAAACTGCAGTTTAGTAAGCCTACAAACAACCCCATCATTGCTTTCTCTGAGTGAATGTAAGCGTTCTCATATATGACTCTCACACTTCAACCAAAACAGGGTTTTGCAGGCCTACAAACCACCCGCCAAGACTTGCTTTTACAAAGTGGCTGTTACCTTTCCTATATAGGACTCTGGAACTTCTCCCAAGCTAGACTTTAACATGTTTACCTGACACTACTCTGTAGTTGCTCTCGCTGTGTGAATGTAAGCGTTCCTATATATGAGTCTTGTACCTCTTCTTAACTAACATCTGGCATGCCAAAATAACACTCCCCCATAGTTGCTTTCTTTGAGTCAATGTAAACATTCCTATATATGTCTCTCGCACTTCTTCCAAGCTAGAGTTAAGTCTACAAACCAATCCCCGACAGCTGTTTTCTCTGAACGAATTTAAGCGTTCCTATATATGACTATGGCACTTCCTCCAAACTAGAGTTTAGCAAGTCTACACTCCACCCCTGTTCGTTGTTTTCTCTAAGTTACTGTAAGCTTTCCTATAGATGGCTCTCGTAATTTTCCAAACTAGAGTTAGCATGCCTACTATACACCTACACATAATTGCTTTGTCTGAGTGAATATAAGCCTTCCTATATATGACTGTCGCACTTTTTCCAAATTAGAGTGTAGCCAGCCTGGAAAGCACCCCTTATAGTTGCTTTCATTGAGTGAATGTTAACATTCCTATGTATGACTCTCGCAACTTTTCCAATCTAAGATTTTAGCAATGCTACAAATCCCCCGCCGAGAGTTCCTATACATAACTGTCCTCTTTTTCCAAGCTAGAGTTTAGGAAGCCTAGAATCTGTCCCCCCGTAGACGCTTTATGTGAACGTAAGCGTTCCTATATATGACTCTCGCCTTCCTCCAAACTAGAGCTTAGGAAGCCTACAAACCAACTCCCTATAATTGCTTTCTCTGAATGAATGATATCGTTCCTATATAAGACTCTCGAACTTCTTCCAAACCAGAGTTTAACAAGCCAAAAAAGCACCCCCCATAGATGCTTCCTCTAACTCAAAGCTAATATTCCTATATATGATTCAGCTTCTTCATCCAAACTAGAGTAAGGCAAGCCTACAAATCACACACCAATAGTTGCTTTCTATAAGTAAATGTAAGCGTCCTTATATATGACTATAGCAATTCTTCCAAACTGGAGTTTAGCAAGCCTACAGACCCCAGGACTCCACTCCATAGTACCCAGGGCATTGGCGCCTGCCTGTCATGCAGGACAGAGGGGCGGACCCTCATCTCAGACACGGCATTGGTGGATTGTAGGCTTTTTTAAGTTTTTGAATTGAAAAAGTCTGAGAATTGGAATTCGGTTTAGGGTAAGGTTAGGTGTTAGGGACTAGGATTAGGTTTAGGGGTTAGGGTTTTAGGTTAGAATTAAGGTTAGGATTACTGTTAGGGTTAGAGAATAGGATTATGTTTAGTGGTTGGGTTTAGGTTTAGGGTGAGAGGCAAGAGTAAGGGTCAGGGATTAGGGTTACTGTGAGGAGTTAGATTCAAGGCTTACTAAGGGTTTGGTTTAGTGATAGGGTTAGGGCTTACGTTTAACGGTGTGTGCTAGGGCACGGGCCCCGTCTAATGTACGGGGCACTGTGGGTGTGGAGCAAGGCTGCGTCCCCACTTCATCTTACCCTGGGTGTTGGGCTTCAACTGTCACGCAGGACAAAGGCAGAGGCTCATCAAACGCATGGTTAGGATTAAGGTTTAAGGTTAGGGTCAGGGTTGAGGGTTAGGGTGAGGGTTAACAGTTAGAGTTAGGGTAAGGGTGTTAGGGATAGGGTTAGGGTTAAGGGTTAGGTTTATGGTTCAGGTTTAAGGTTAGCATTAGAGGGTAGGGTTAGTGTAACTGTAGGTCAGTGTTGTGGTTAGATCTCTAGGCATTAGGGTAAAGGTCAGGGTTAGGGTTAAGAGTTAGGGTTAAGTTTAATGGTTAAGGATTGGAATTAGGGTTGAGGGTTAGGGTTAAGGTTATGGGTAATGACTCAGGATCAAAGGTTAGGGTTATTTTTAGGCGTAGGGTTAGCGTAAGGGTTTAGGGTTAGTGTTAGTGTTGTTGGTAGGGTTAAGGTTAGGGTTGGCGTTTCAGAATTAGGGATTAGGTGTTATGGTTATGGCTAGGAGTTAGGGTTAGATTTACGGTATAGGTCTTGTTGTCAGGGTGTCATGCATTAACGTTAAGATAAGGGGTTAAAGTTAGGGTTACGGTGAGCTTTACCTGTTAAGGTGAGCAGTAGGATCAGGGTTAGGTGTTATGTTCTGGGTTAGGGTTATGGGTGAGGGGTAGGGTTTATCCTTAGGGCACGGGCCCTGTATGCACTAGGAGGCGAAGTTATGGGTCTGTGATGGTCGCTGGGAACCCACTCTATCGTACGCAGTCTATGAGCCTCTGGGTTTCATGCAGGACACAGTGGCAGAGCCCCCTTTTACTCATGGCATGGGAGGATTGTAGGCTTTCTACACTCTGAGAAAGCAAGAACTCTGAGAATTAGATTTAGGGGTAGGATTCTGGTAATGTTTACGGATGAAGATTAGTGTCAGGGTGGGGTCTTGGGTTAGGGGTTGGGGTTAAAGGTTAGTGTTAGGTTTAACAGTTACAGTTAGGTATACGGTTAAGTCTCAGGGTTAGGGTTAAGGTTTGGTTTTATCGTTTGGCACAGGGTTAGGCTTAAGTGTTAGCTTCATGGTTAAAGATTAGGATTAGGGTTAGTGTGAGGGTTAAGGGTAAGGGTCAAGATTAAGGGTTCAGGTTGGGGTTAGGCTTAGGTTTCGGGTTAGGGGTTAGGGTTAGGCTTAGGGTCAAGGGTTAGGATTAGGATTAAGTGTTGGGCTTAGGGTTGGGGTTTAGTGTTAAGTTTATCTTGAAGGATTAGGGTTAGGGTCAGGGTTAAATGTTTGGGTGCGGGTAATGGTTAGGGTCAGGGTTAAGGTTTATGGATAGGGTTAGTGTTAAGGGTTTACGGGTAGGTTTAGGGTTCAGGGTTAGAGTTAGCATTAGGGCTTAAGGTTAGGATTAGGTGGTAGGTTAGATTTAGGGTTAGATCTAGACGTTAGAGTAAGGGTTAAGAGATAGGGTTAGGTTTAATGCTTAGGATTAGGGTTAGGGTTTGGGGTTAAAGCAAGTGTTAGGGGTTAGGTTTAAGGATCAAAGGTTAGTGTTATTTTTAGCTGTAGTGTTAGGGTTAGGGATAAGGGATAAGGTTGGCGTGAGGGTTTTCCTTACTGTTAGGGTTAAGGGTCAGGCTTAGATTAAAGGTTAAGGTTAGGGTCATCGTTAAGGGTTAGGGTGAGGGTTCATGGTTACGTTAAAGGTTAAGTGTTAGTGTTAGGGATTAGCAATTAGGGTTTTTGGTAAGTGTTAGGGTTAGGAGTTAGTGTTTTATGAAGGGGTATGGTTAGAATTAGGATTGGGGTTAGTGTTAGGGTTAGGTTTAGGGTAAAAGGATAGGATTAGGGTTAAGGGTTGGGCTCAGGTTTAGGGTTAAAGTTTAGTGTTAGGGTTAATGTTTAGTGTTATGGTCCAGTTTAAGTGTTAGGGTGAGGGTTAACGGTTAGAATTAGGCTTAGAGGTTGGGGATATAGTGAGGGTTCAGTGTTAGGGTTAGGTTTAGGGTTCAGGGTTAAGGTTAGCTGTAGGGGTTATGGTTAGGGTTAGGTGTTAGTTTAGTGTCAGGGTTAGGTCTAGTCGTGAGGGTAAGGTTTAGGGTTAGCTTTAAGAGCTAGGGTTAGGTTTAATGGTTAGGATTAGGATTAGGGTTAAGGGTTAGGGTAAGGCTTAGGGGTTAGGGTGAAGGGTTAGGGTCAAGGGTTAGGGTTTTTGTTAGGCATAGCGTTGGGGTTAGAAGTAAGGGTTACTGTCAGTGTTAGGGTTGTAGGCAGAGTTACAGTTAGAGTTAGCGGTTTAGAATTAGGGTTAGGGATTAGGTGTTACAGTGATGACTAGGAGATAGGGTTAGAATTATGGGATAGGGGTTGCTCTCAGGGAATGGGTTATGCACTAACGTTAGGATAAGAGGTTAAAGTTAGGCTCACGGTGAGCTTTACGTGTTAAGAGGAGAAATAGGAACAGGGTTAGGTGTTATGTTCAGGGTGAGGGATATCTGTTACAGGTATTGTTTATGCTTAGCGCACGGGCCCTGTCTGCCTTAGGCGGGGATGGGGGGAGGTTAGGGGGCTGGGATTGTCACCAGGATCCCACTGTATCGTACTTTGGATATGGGCCCGTGGGTTTGATGCAGGACACAGTGGTAGAGCCTCCTTTCACGCATGGCATGGGAGGATTGCAGGCTTTCTAAACTCTAAGAAAGCAAGAAGTCTGAGAATTAGATTTAGGGTTAGGATTATGGTTAGGGTTAAGGATGAAGTTTAGTGTTAGGGCGAGGGCTTAGGGTTAGAGATTAGGGTTAGGGTTAAAAGTTACTCTTAGGTTTAACGGTTACAGTTCGGTTTAGGGTTGAGGTTTACGGTTAGGGTTAAGATGAGGGGTTAGGGTTTGGTATAGGGTTAGGGTTAGGTACAGGGTTAGGGTTAAGTGTTAGGTTTATGGTTGAAGATTAGGATTAGGGTTAGGATTAAAGGTTAGCGTGAGAGTTAATGGTTAGGGTTAAGGTTAAGAGTTAGGATTAGGGTTTAGGTTTAGGGTTAAGGGTTAGGGTTAGTTTTAGGGTTCGAGTTAAGTGTTAGGGTTTGTGTTAGAGGTTAGGGTTAGGTTTAGTGTCCACGGTTAGGGTTACAGTTAGGGGTTAGCATTAGGGTTAAGGATTAGGTTTAGGGTAAGGGTTTACAGTTAGTGTTGGGCTTTAGGCTCGGGGCTTAGGTTCAGGGTCAGGGGTTAGGGTTGGTGGTAGGGCTTAGATTTATCGGTCAGTTTAAGGGCACAGGACCTGGTTAATCTACGGTGAGAGGGGTGCGGTCGGAGTCATCACGAAAGCACAACATCATTCCCTGGGCCCTGGGACAAGACCTACTTGCAGGACTCAGCGGAGCCTCATCTCACACATGGCATGGCTGTATTGTAGGCTTGCTTCACTCTGGGAATGGAAGTAGTGTGAGAATTAGGGTTAGGGTTGGGGTTAGGGGTTTCGAGTTAGGGGTTAGGTTTGGAGTCAGGGTTAGGTGCTAGGGATTAGTGGTTAGGGTTAGAGTTAGTGTTACGGGTTAGGTGTTAAGTCTGGTTTAGGGGCCAGGGTAAGGTTTAGGTTTGGAGTTAGCGTTAGGGTTAGGCGTTAGGGTTAAGGGATAGGGTAAGGGTTAAGGGTTAGGCTTAGGGTTAGGGTTCAGGGTTAGGGTTAGGGTCAGGGTTAAGGGTTAGGGTGAGGGTTAACAGTTAGGGATAGGGTTAGGGGGTTAGGGATAGGATTAGGGTTAAGGGTTAGGTTTATGGTTCAGGTTTAAGGTTAACATTGGGGGGTTAGGGTTAGTGTTAACTGTAAGTCAGTGTTAGGGTTAGATTTCTAGGCATTAAGGTAAAGGTTAGGTTTAGGTTAAGTGTTAGGGTTATGTTTAATGGTTAGGCTTGGGATTAGGGTTAAGTGTTAGGGTTAAGGTTAGGGGTTATGACTAAGGATCAACGGTTAGGGTTATTTTTAGGCGTAGGGTTAGGGTAAGGTCTTAGGGTTAGTGTTAATGTTGTTGGTAGGGTTAAGGTTCGGGTTGGCGTTTCAGAATTCGGGATCAGGTGTTATGGTTATGGCTAGGTGTTAGCGTTAGAATTACAGTATAGTGCTTGTTCTCAGGGTGTCATGCATTAACGTTAAGATAAGATGTTAAAGTTAGGGTTATGGTGAGCTTTACCTCTTAAGGTGAGCAGTATGATCAGGGTTAGGTGTTATGTTCTGGGTTAGGCTTATGGGTGAGGGGTAGGGTTTATGGTTAGGGCACGGGCCCTGTATGCACTAGGAGGCAAAGATAGGGGTCTGTGATGGTCGCTGGTAACCTACTCTATCGTATGCAGTGTATGGGCCTCTGGTTTCGTGCAGGACACTGTCGCAGAGCGGGCTTTCATGCATGGCTTAGTAGGATTGTAGGCTTTCAAAACTCTGAGAAAGCAAGAAGTCTGAGAATTAGATTTAGGGTTAGGATTACGGCACGGTTTAGGGATGAAGATTAGTGTTAGGGTGAGGGCTTAGGGTTAAGGGTTAGGGTTAGGGTTAGGGTTGATGGTAGGTTGAAGTTTAGGGTTGGCACTTTAGTATATGGATGAGGTGTTATGGTTATGGCTAGGGGTTAGGTTTAGAATTATGGGATAGGGCTTCTTCTTTGGGTGCTATGCATTAACGTTAAGATAAGGGGATAAATTAGGGTTATGGTTAGGTTTATGTTTTAAGGTGAGCAACAGGATCAGGGTTAGGTTTTATGTTTGGAGTTAGGGTTATCTGTTAGGGATAGTGTTTTTGCTTAGCGCACGGGCCCTGTCTTCACCAGGAGGGGGGCGTTAGGGACTAGGATTGCCACTGGGAACCCGCTCTATCATGCACTAGTTATGGGCCCCCGGGTTTCTTGCAGGACACAGTGGCAGAGCTTCCTTTTACTCATGACATGGGAGAATTGTAGGCTTTCTAAACTCTGAGAAAGCAAGAAGTCTGAGAATTAGATTTAGGGGTAGGTTTATGGTAATGTTTAGGGATGAAGGTTAGTGTTAGGGTGCGTTCTTAAGGTCAGTGGTTAGGGTTAAAGGTTAGTGTTAGGTTTAACCGTTACAGTCAGGTTTATGGTTATGTTTTAGGGTTAGGGTTAAGGTTAAGGTTTAGCATTTGGTACAGTGTTAGGCTTAAGTTTTAGCTTTAGGGTTAAAGATTAGGATTAGGGTTAGGGTTAAGGGCTAGTGTGAGGGTTAATGGTAAGGATCAAGACTAAGGGCTAGGGTTTTTGTTAGTGTTAGGAATAAGTCTTCGTGTAGGCTTTAGGGTTAGCGTTAAGTGTTATGGTTAGGGTTAGGTTTAGGGTTCATGGTTAGTGTTATGTTTAGGGGTTAGTGTTAGGGTTAGGGCTTAGGTTTAGGGTAAGGTTTTAGAGTTCGTGTTCAGCGTTATGGTCGGAGCTTATGTTTACGGTTAGGGGTAGTGTTAGTGTTAGGGCTGAGATTTAGCTGTTAGTTTAAGGGCACAGGACCTGTTTTATCTACGGTGAGAAGGGTGCTGTCGGAGTCTCCACGAAAGCACAAAATCGTTCCCTGATCCTTGGGAAAGGACCTACATGCAGGACTCAGGTGGAGCCTCATCTCACGCATAGTATAGCTGTATTGTAGGCTTGCTTCACTCTGAGAATGGAAGTAGTGTGAGAATCAGGGTTAGGGTTTGGGTTAGGGGTTTGGAGTTTGGGATTATGGTTCGAGTCAGGGTTAGGTCCTAGGGATTAGGAGTTAGGGTTAGTGTTAGGGATAGGGGTTAGTTGTTGGGTTTGGGTTAGGGTGCTAGGGTTAGGTTTAGGGTTGGGGTTAATATTAGGGTTAGCGTTTAGGGTTAAAGGATAGGATTATGGTTAAGGGTTTGGCTTAGGGTTAGGGTTAAGGGTTAGTGTTAAGGTTTAGGGTTAAGGTCAGGGTTACGTGTTAGGGTGAGGGTTAACAGTTAGGGTTATGGTTAGGGTCTTAGGGATAGGGTTAGGGTTAGAGTTAGGGGTTAGGATTAAGGGTGAAGTGTTAGGGTTATTTTTAGGCATAGTTTTAAAGTTAGGGGCTAGGGTAATGTTTGGTTTGATGGTAGGTTTAAGGTTAGGGTTAGCGGTTTAGAATGCGCATTAGGGATTAGGTGTTATGGTTATGGCTTGGAGTTAGGGTTAGAATTCAGAGATAGGAGTTGTTCTCAGGGTAAGTGTTATGCATTAACGTTATGATAAGGGGTTAAATTTAGGGTTATGGTGAGATTTACATTTTAAGGTGAGCAATGGGATCAGGGTCAGGTGTTATGTTCAGGGTTATGGTTAGGGGTGAGGGGTAGAGTTTATGATTACGACTCGGGCCCTGTCTGCACTAGGCAGGGGGGGAGGGGTTTGGGGTTGCGATTGTCATCGGGAACCCACTCTAGTGTATGCTGAGTATGGGCACTGGGGTTTCCGGCAGGACACAGTGGTAGAGCCTCCTTTTATTCATGGCATGGGAGGATTGTAGGCTTTCTAACGCTGAGAAAGCAAGAAGTCTGATAATTAGATTTAGGGTTAGGATTATAGTTAGGGTTAGGAATGAGGTTAGTGCTAGAGTGAGGGATTAGGGCTAAGGATTATGGGTAGAGTTAAGGTTAAATGTTAGAGTTAGGTTTAACGGTTACAGTTAGGTTTAGGGTTACGTTTTAGGGTGAGGGTTATGGTTAGGGGTTAGGGTTTGGTACAGGGTTAGGGTTAAGTGTTAGGTTTAGGGTTAAAGATTAGAATTCGGATTAGGGTTGACGGTTAGTGTGAGTGTTAACGGTTAGGTTTGTGTTTAAGGGTTAGGGTTAGGGTTTAGGGCTAGTGTTAAGCGTTCGTGTTAGATTTAGGGTTAGAGTAAAGTGTTATGGTTAGGGTTATGGGTTAGCATTAGGGTTAAAGGTTAAGGGTTAGGTTTATTTTCAGGCACAGGGTTAGGATTAGGTGTTAGGGTTAGTGTTACCGTTAAGGTTTTTTGTAGGCTTAAGGTTAGGTTTAGCAGTTTAGAATTAGGGTTAGGGATTAGGTGTTATGGTTATGGTAAGGAGTTAGGGTTAGAATTATGGCATAGGGGTTGGTCTCAGGGTCAGTTTTATGCTTAAAGTTAGGGTAAGCGGTTAAAGTTAGTGTTACGGTGAGCTTTACGTGTTAAGGTGAGCAATAGGAACAGGGTTAGGTTTTATGTTCAGGGTTAGGGTTATGGGTGAGGGGTAGAGTTTATACTTAGGGTTAGGGTTAGGGTTAGGGTTTAGGGTTAAGGATCAAGGGTTAGGGTTAGGGTTAGTGTTAGGGCTGTTGGTAGGGTTAAATTTAGGGTTAGCAGCTTACAATTAGGTATTAGGTTTTACAGTTATGAATAAGAGTTAGGGTTAGAATTATGGAATAGGTGTTGTCCTCAGGGTAAGTATTATTCATTAACGTTAGGATAAGGGGTTAGGGTTAGGGTTATGGTGAGTTTTACATGTTAAGGTGAGCAATAGGATCAGGGTAAGATGTTATGATCAGGGTTATGGTTATGGGTTAGGGGCAGTGTTTATGCTTAGGGCACAGGCCCTGTCTTCACTAGGTGGGGTGGCTCGGAGGCTGGGATTGTCACCAGGAACCCACTCTATCGTATGCTGGGTATGGGCCTCTGGGTTTCATGCAGGGCACAGTGGCAGAGCCTCCTTTCATGCATGGCATGGGAGGATTGTAGGCTTTCTAAACTCTGAGAAAGCAAGAAGTCTGAGAATTAGATTTAGGGTTAGGATTACGGTTAGGGTTAGGGATGAAGTTTAGTGTTAGGGAGAGGGCTTAGTGTTAGGGATTAGGGTTTGGTACAGGGTTAGGGTTAAGTGTTCGGCTTAGGGGTACAGACTAGGATTAGTGTTAGGTTTAAGGGTTAGCTGAGGGTTAACGGTTAGGGTTAAGGTGAAGGGTTAGGGTTAGGGTTTAGGGTTAGGATTAGGGGTTCGTGTTAGGTTTAGGGTTACACTTAAGTGTTAGGGTTTAGGTTCAGGTTTAGGGTTCATGGTTAGGGTTATGTTTAGGGGTTAGGTTTAGGGGTTAGGTTTGGTGTAAGGGTATAGTGTTAGTGAAGGGAGTTTGGGTCAGGGTTTCTGTTTAGGGTAGGGGTTAGTGTTAGTGTTAGGACTTAGATTTAGCGATTAGTTTAAGGTCAGAGGACCTGTTTAATCTATGGTGAGAATGGTGTGGAATGGGTCGCTGAGACACCACAGCATTGTACCCTGGGCCTTGGGCTCAGACCTACATGCAGGAATCAGGGGGAGCCTGTTCTCATGCATGGTATGGTTGTATTATAGGCTTGGTTAACTCTTAGAATGGAAGAAGTGTGAGAATTAGGGTTATGGTTAGGGTTAGGGATTTGGGTTTAGGAGAGAGTGTTCAAATGAGGGTTAGGGGTTAGGCATTAGGGGTTAGGGTTAGTGTTAGGGTTAGGGGTTGGGGTGAGGGTTGGGTTAGGGGCTAGGGTTAGGTTTAGGGTTGGGGTTAGTGTTAGCATTCGAGTTAGGGATTAGAGTTAGGGTTAAGGGATAGGATTAGGGTTAAGAGTTTGGCTTAGGGTTCAGGTTAAGGGTTAGGGTTATGGTTAAAGATTAGTGTTAGTTTAAACAGTTACAGTTAGGTTTAGGGTTAAATTTTAGGGTGAGGGCTTTTTAAACTCTGAGAGAGGAAGACGTCTGAGATTAAGATTTAGGGTTAGGATTATGGTTAGGATTAGGGATGACGATTAGTGTTAGGGTGAGGGCTTAGGGTTAAGGGTTAGGGTTAGAGTTAGGGTTAAGGTTAGTGTTAGTTTTAACGGTTAAAGTTAGGTTTAGGGTTAAGGTTTATTGTCAGGGTTAAGGTCAGGGGTTAGGGTTTCGTACAGGGTAAGAGTTAAGTGTTAGGTTTAGGGTTAAAGATTAGCATTATGGTTAGTGTTAAAGGTTAGTGTGAGGGTAAAAGTTTAGGGTTAAGTTTAAGGGCTAGGGTTAGGGGTTAGTGTTAGGGTTAAGGGGTCTTGTTAGGTTTAGGGTTACAGTTAAGTGTTATGGTTAGTGTTAGGGGTTACGGTTAGGCTTAGGGTTCATGGTTAGTGTAACATTTAGGGGTTAGGGCTAGGGTTAAATGATAGTGTTAGGGTTAAGGCTTAGGCTTTGGGTAAAGGTTTAGGGATAGGTTTACGGGTTAGGGTTAGTGTCAGGGTTAAATGTTAGGATGAGAGTTAACAGTTATGGTTAGGGTTATTGGTTAGGGGTTGTGTTTATGCTTAGGGCACGTGCCTTGTCTGCACTAGGCGGAGAGGTTAGGGGGCTAGCATATTCGCCGGGAAATCACTCTATTGTATGCTGGGTATTGGCCCCTGGGTTTCATGCTGGACACAGTGGCAGGGCCTCCTTTCACACATGGCATGGGAGGATTATAGGCTTTCTAAACTCTGAGAAAGAAAAAGTCTGAGAATTAGATTTAGGGTTAGGATTATGGTTAGAATTAGGGATGAAGTTTAGTGTTAAGGTGATGCCTTAGGGTTAGGGGTTAGGTTTAGGGTCAGAGTTAAAGGTTAGTGTTAGGTTTAACAGTTACAGTTAGGTGTAGCGTTAAGGTTTAGTGTTAGGGTTCAGTTTAGGGGATAGGTTTTGGTACAGGTTAAGGTTTAAGTGTTAAGTTTAGAGTTAAAGATTACAATTAGGGTTAGGTTTAAAGGTAAGTGTGAGGATTAACGGTTAGGGTTAAGCATGAGGGTTAGGGATTAGGTTTAGTGTTAAGGGTTTATGTTAGTTTAGGGTTAGAGTTAAGTGTTATGGTTAGGGTTAGGGGTTAGGGTTAGATATAGGGTGCATGGTTAGGGTTACGTTTAGGGGTTAGGGTTACGGGTTAGGTTTAGGATGAGTGTTTGGTGTTATTGTTGGGCATTAGGATAAGGGCTTAGGTTTAGGGTTAGCGTTTAGGTTTAGTGTTAGGGCTTAGATTTAGCGGTTAGTTTAAGGGCACAGGACCTGTTTAATCTATGGTGAGAAGGGTGCAGAATTGGTCCCCTTGACACCACACCATCGTACCTGGGCCTTGGGCCCAGACCTACATGCAGGACTCAGGCGGAGCCTCTTCTCACTCATGGCATGGCTCTATTGTAGGCTTGGTGAACTCTGAAAATGGAGGAAATGTGAGAATTAGGGTTATGGTTATGGTTAATTGTTTGGGGTTAGGGGTTAGGGTTCGAGTGTGGTTCAGGGGTTAGAAATTAGGAGTTAGTGTTAGTGTTAGGGTTAGGGGTTAGGGGTTAGTGTTGGTTTAGGGGCTAGGGTTAGATTCAGAGTTAGGGTTAGTGTTAGGGTTAGGGTTAGGGATTATGGTTAGGGTTAGGAATTAGGGTTAGGGTTAGGCTTAAGGGATAGGATTAGGGTAAAGGGTTAAGGCTTAGGGTTAGCATTAGGGATTAGGGTTAGGGTTAAGTGTTAGGGTTTTGGTCTGATTTAAGGGATAGGGTGAGCGTTAACAGTTAGGGTTAAGGTTAATTGTTAGGATTGGGGGTTAGGCTTAAGGATTCGTATTAGGGTTAGGGTATAAGGGTGAGACTTAAGTCTTATGGTTAGGGACAGGGCTTTTGGTTAGGGATAAGGGTTAGGAGTTAGGGTTACTTTTAGGCATAGGGTAGGATTAGGGGTGAGGGTTAGGGTTAAGGTTAGTGTTAGGGTTGTTGGTAGTGTTAAGGTTAGGGTTAGCAGTTTAGAATTAGGGTTAGGGATTAGGTTTTATGGTTATGGCTAAGATTTAGGGTTAGAATTATGGGATAGGCGTTGTTCTCAGTGTAAGTGTTATGCATTAACTTTAGGAGATGCGGTTAAAGTTAGGGTTACAGTGTGGTCTACATGATAAGGTGAGCAGTAGGATCAGGGTTAGGTGTTACGTTCAAGGTTAGGGTTATATGTTAGGCGTACTTTTTATGCTTAGGGCACGGGCCCTGTCTGCACTAGGCGGGAGGATTAGGGGTCTAGGATTGTGGCCGAGAACTTTCTCTATCGTACACTGGGTATGGGTCCCTGGGTTTCATGCAGGACACAGTGGCAGAGCCTCTTTTCACGCATGGCATGGGAGGATTGTAGGCTTTCTAAACTCTGAGAAAGCAAGAAGTCTGAGAATTAGATTTAGGGATAGGATTATGGTTAGTGTTAAGGATAAAGTTTAGCATTAGGGTGAGGGCTTAGGGTTAGGGGTTAGAGTTACGGTCAGGGTTAAAGGTTAGTGTTAGGTTTAATGGTTACAGTTAGCTTTAGGGTCAAGTGTTAGGGTTAAGGTTAAGGTTAGGGGTTAGGTTTTGGTACAGGGTAAGGGTTAACTGTTAGGTTTAGGGTTAAAGATTACGATTAGGGTTAGGTTTAAGGGTTAGTGTGAGAGTTAACGGTTAGGGTTAAGGTTAAGTGTTAGGGTTAGTGGTTAAGTTTAGGTTTAAGTGTTCGTGTTAGGTTTAGGGTTAGAGTTAAGTGTTATGGTTAGGGTTTGGGGTTAGGATTAGGTTTAGGGTTCATCGTTAGGGTTACGTTTAGGCATTAGGGTTATGGGTAAGGATTAGGGTAAGGGTTTAATGTTAGTGTTGGGCGTTAGGGTCAGGGCTTAAGTTTAGGGTTAAGGGTTAGTGTTAGAGTTAGCGTTAGGGCTTAGATTTAGAGGTTATTTTAAGGGCACAGGACCTGTGTAATCTATGGTGAGAAGTGTGCAGAATGGGTCATCGCCACACCACACCATCGTACCCGAGGCCTTGGGCCCAGACCTACATGCAGGTCTCAGGCAGAGCCTCTTCTCACGCATGGCATGGTTTTATTGTAGGCTTGGCTAACTCTGAGAATGGAGGAAGTGTGAGAATTATGGTTATGATTAGGGTTAGGTGTTTGGGGTTAGGGGTTAGTGTTCGCGTGAGGGTTAGGTGTTAGGGATTAGGGGTTAGGGTTAATGTTAGAATTAGGGGTTAACGGTTAGGGTTGGGTTAGGGACTAGGGATAGATTTAGCGTTGGGGTTAGGGTTAGGGTTAGGGTTAGGGGTTAGGGTTAGGGTTAAGGGATAGGATTAGGGTTAAGGGTTAAGGCTTAGGGTTAGCATTAAGGGATAGGGTTAGGGTTAAGGGTTAGGGTTATGTTCCGAGTTAAGGGTTAGGGTGAGGGTTAACAGTTAGGGTTAGGGTTATAAGTTAGGGATAGTGTTAGGTTTAAGGTCTAGGGTTAGGGTTAGAGGTAGCTTTACTGCTAAGATTAGGTCTCGGCATTAAGGTAAGGGTTAGTGTTAGGGTTAAGGGTTAGGGTTAGGTTTAATTGTTAGGATTAGGATCAGAATTAAGGGTTAGGCTTAGGGTTAGTGGATAGGGTTAGGGTTTAGGGTAAACTTTTAAGGTTATGTTTAGGGATAAGGTTAGGGTTAGCGTTTAAGGTTAGGGTTAGTATTAGGGTTGTTTGTAGGGTTAAGGTAATGTTTAGTGGTTAGAATTAGGGTTAGGGATTAGGGGTTACTGTTATGGCTAGGAGTTAGGGTTAGAATTAAGTGATAGGGGTTGTTCTTAGCATAAGTGTTATGCATTAATGTTAGGATAAGTGGTTAAAGTTAGGTTTACGGTGAGGTTTATGTGTTAAGGTGAGCAATAGGATCAGGGTTAGAATTATGAGTGAGGGGTAGGGTTTTGCTTAGGGTATGGGCCCTGTCTTCTCTAGGAGTGGGATTGAGGGGGATGCGATTGTCACCAGAAACCCACTCTATCGTATGCAGGGTATGGGCCCATGGGTTTCTTGTAGGACACTCTGGCAGAGCCTGATTTCACGCATGGTAAAGGAGGATTGTAAGCTTTCAAATCTCTAAGAAAGTAAGAAGTCTGAGAATTAGATTTAAGGTTAAGATTATCGTTATGGTTAGGGATGAAGTTTAATCTTAGGGTGAGGGCTTCGGGTAAGGGGATACGGTTAGTTTTAGGGTTAAAAGTTACTGTTAGGTTTAACAGTTACAGTTAGACTTAGGGTTTAGGTTTAGGGTTAGGGTTAAGCTTAGGGGTTATGGTTTGGTACAGGGTTAGGGTTAAGTGTTAGGGTTAGGGTTAAAGATCATGACAAGGGTTAGAGTTAAGGGTTAGTTTGAGTGTTAACAGTTAGGGTTAAGGATAACTTTTAGGGTTAGGGGTTAGGATTAGTGTTAGGGCTGAGATTTAGCGGTTAGTTTAAGGGCACAGGACCTGTTTAATCTATGGTGAGAGTGGTGCACAGGGTCGCTGCGACACAACACCACCGTACGCTGGGCCTTGGGCCAAGACCTACATACAGGACTCAGGTGGAGCCTCTTCTCACGCATGACATGGCTGTATTGTAGGCTTGGTTAACTCTGAGAATGGAAGAAGTGTCAGAAATCTGGTTAGGGCTGGCTGTAGGTGTTTTTAACCCCTAACCCTAACACTAACCCCCTAATCCTAACCCTAACACTAACCCCAAGGTTAAATCTAACCTTAACCCCTACGACAACCCTAACCCTAACCCTAACCCCTCTCACTGTAGAATAAACAGGTCCTGTGCCCTTAAACTAACCACTAAATCTAAGCCCTAACATCAACCCTAACCTCTGACCCTAAACCTAAGCCCTGAGCCTAAAGCCCAACACTAACTCTAAACTCTTACCCTAAAGCTAATCCCTAACCCTAAGGCTAACCTCTAAACATAACCCTAACTGTGAACCCTAAACCTAACCCTAACCTCGAGCGCTAACCATAGAATTTAACTCTAACCCTAAACCTAAAATGAACCCTTAATCCTAACACTAACCCTAACCCTAACTCTTAACTTTAACCCTGACTGTTAACCCTCACACTAACCTTTAAACCTAACCTTAATCGTAATCTTTAACCCTAAACCTAATATTTAACCCTAATCCTGTACCAAACCCTAAACCCTAACCTTAAACCTAACCATAAACCTTAACCCTGAACCTAACTGTAACGGTTAAAACTAAGAGTAACCTGTAACGCTACCCATAACCCCTAACTCTAAGCCTTCACCCTAACACTAACCTTGATCCTTAACCCGAACCCTAACCCTAACCCTAAATCTAATTCTCAGTCTTCTTGCTTTCTTAGAGTTTAGAAAGCCTACAATCCTCCCATGCCATGCATGAAAGGAGGCTCTTCCACTGTGTCCTGAATGAACCGCTGGGGCCCATAACCAGAGTATGATAGAGTGGGTTCCTGGTGACAATCCCAGCCCCCTAACCCCCCCCCCCCCCGCCTAATGCAGACAAGGTCTGTGCCCTAAGCATAAACTCTACACCTCACCCAAAACTCTAACCCTGAAAATAACATTTAACCCTGATTCTATTGCTCACCTTAGAATGTAAACCTCACCGTAACCTGAACTTTAACCTCTTATCCTAACGTTAATGCATAACACTTACCCTGAGATTAACCCCTATCCCATAATTCTAACCCTATCTCCTAGTCATAACTGTGACAACTAATCCCTAACCCTAATTCTAAACCACTAACACTAACTGTTACCCTACGTAGTTACTGTTACGGTAACCTACTGTTACCCTAACACTGAACCTAACCCTTACTCCTAACGCCAAAGCTATGGCTAAAAATAATGCTAACCCTTGACCCTTTACCCTAACTCCTAACCCTAATCCTAATCCTAACCACTAAACCCAACCTTAGCTCTTAACCCTAACCCTAAACCTTACCCTGATGCCTAGACCTAACACTAACACTAAACTAACACCTAACCCTAATCATAACCCCTAAAGCTAACCCTAACCCTGAACCCTAAACCTAACCCTAACACTTAATACTAACTATATCCCTAATCCCTAACCCCAACCCTAACCCTAACCGTTAACCCTCACCCTAACCCTTAAACCGGACCCTAACACTAAATCTTAACCCTAAAGCTACGCCCAACCCTTAACCATAATCCTATCCCTTAACCCTAAACCTAACCCCTAACCCTAAACCTAACACTAACCCCAATCCTAATTCTAACCATAGCCCTTAATACATCACTACGCCTAACCCCTAACCCTAACCCTAACCCCTAATGCTAATCCTAACACTGAACCCTAAACCTAACCCTATCCCTAACCCTTAAACATAACTCTATCCCTAACCAATAATCCTAAGCCTAATCTTTAACCCTCACCCTAGAGCTTAACTCAAACCGTAACCCTAAGCCTAAACCCCAACCCTAACACTTAACACAAACCCTAAGCCTTAACACTTAACCCCAATCCTATCCTTTAACCCTAACACTAACCCTGATGCCTAATCCTAACCCTAACACTAACCCCAACCATAAATCTAACCCTAGCCCCTAACGCAAAACTAACCCCTAACCCTAACACTAACCCTAAATCCTAGTCCCTAACCACTAAACCTCACTTGAACCCTAACCCCTAACACCAAACCCTTAACCCTAACCATAACCCTATTTCTCACACTACTTCCATTCTCAGAGTTAACCAAGCCTAAAATACAACCATGCAATGCATGAGTAGAGTTTCCGCATGAGTCCTGCAAGTAGGTCTGGGCCAAAGGCCCAGGATCCGATGGTGTGGTGTCGCATGGAAACATTCTGCACCCTTCTCACCATAGATTACACAGGTCCTGTACCCTTAAACTAACCGCCAAATCAAAGCCCGAACACTGACCCTAACCCCTAACCCTAAACCTAAGCCCTGACCCTAATGCCCAACACTAACACTAAACGCTTACCCTAAACCTAACCCCTAAATGTAACCTTAACCATGAACCCTAAACCTAACCCAAACCCCTAACCCTAACCATAACACTTAACTCTAACCCTAAACCTAACATGAACACTTAACCCTAACCCTAACCCATAACCCTAACACTTAACCTTAACCCTAACCGTTAACCCTCACACTAAACCTTAACCCTAACCCTAATCCTAATCTTTAAGCCTAAACCTAGCACTTAACCCTTACCCTGTACCAAAACCTAACCCCTAATCTTAACCCTAAGCTTAAACCTTAAAGCTTAACCCTAAACCTAACTGTAACTGTTAAACCTAACACTAACCTTTAACCCTGACCCTAACCGAAACCCCTAACCCTAAGCCCTCACCATAACAGTAACCTATATTGCTAACCCTAACCCTAATCCTAGCCCTAAATTTAATTCTCAGACTTCTTGCTTTCTCAGAGTTTACAAAGCCTACAATCCTCCCATGCCATGTGTAGAAGGAGGCTCGGCCACTGTGTCCGGCTTAAAACCAAGGGGCCCATACCCAGTGTATGATAGAGTGGCTTCCGGCATCTATCCCAACCCTCTAAGCCCCCTCCTAGAGCAGAGAGGGCTCGTGATATAAGCATAAACACTACCCCTCACCCATAACCCTAACCCTGAACATCACAGCTCACCCTGATACTATTGCTCACCTTAACACATCAACCTCACCATAACTCTAACTTGAACCCGTTATCCTAACGTTAATGCATAAGACTTACCCTAAGAACAACCCCTATCCCTTAATTCTAACCCTAACTCCTAGCCACAATTGTAACACCTAATCCCTAAGGCTAATTCAAAACTGCTAAACATTACCTTATCCCTACATACTAACCATAACCCTAACCGCTAACCCTAACCGTACACCTAAAAATAACCGTAACACTTGACACTTAACCCTAACCCTTAACCCTGATCCTAATCCTAACAATTAAACCTAACCCTAACTCTTAAGCCTAACACTAACACGTACCCTAATGCCTAGACCTAACCCTAAGAGTAAATATAACCCCTAACCCTAACCCTAATCCCTAATGCTAACCCTAACACTGAACCCTACTCCTAAGCCTTAAACCTAACTCTATCCTTAACCCATAACCCTAGCCCTAACCGTTAACCCCACACTAACCCTTAACTCGAACTGTAACCCTAACCCTTAAAACTAAACCTAACACTTAACGCTAACCCTAAGCCTTAACGCTTAACCCTTATCCTATCCCTTAACCCTAACCCTAACCCCTAACGCTAACCCTAACCCCACTCTAAATCTAACCCTAGCCCCTAACCCAACCCTAACCCCTAAGCCCTAACCCTATCACTAAACCCAACACCTACTCCCTAACCCCTAATCCTCACTCGAAGCTTAAGCCCTAACCCTAAGCCCTCTCCCTGACTAATCTTCATCCCTAACCCTAACCATAATCCTAACCCTAAATCTAATTCTCAGACTTCTTGCTATCTCAGAGTTTTAAAAGCCTACAATTCTCCAAAGCCATGCGTGAAAGCTGGCTCTGCCACAGTGTCCTGCATGAAACCCAGGAGCCCATACTCTGTGTACAATAGAGTGGGTTCCCGGGGACAATCACAGCCCCCTAACTCCCCCTGCTAGTGCTGACAGGGCCCATGCCCTAAGCAAAATCCCTGCACCTCACCCATAACCCTAACCCTGAACATAACACCTAACCCTGATGTTATTGTTCACCTTAACACGTAAACCTCACTGTAACCCTAACTTTAACCCCTATCCTAATGTTATTGCATAACACTTACCCTAAGAACAAACCCTATCCCTAAATTCTAAGCCTAACTCCTAGCATAACCGTAACACCTAATCCCTAACCTTAATTCTAAACTGCTAAACATTACCTTCACCCTACAAACAACCCTAACACTAACCCTAACTCTAACCGCTAACCCTAACCCTAACCATTACCCTGATCATAATCCTAACAATTAAACCTAACCCTAATTCTTAACCCTAACACGAACCATTACCATAATGCCTAGACCTAACCCTAACTGTAACCCTAACCCCTAACCCTAACCCTAACCGCTAATGCTAACCCTAACCCCGAACCCTAAACCTAACCCTAACCCTATCCCTTAAACCTATTACTATCCCTAAACCATTACCCTAATCGCAACTGTTAACCCTCACTCTCACCCTTAACTTGGACTGAAACCCTAACCCTTAACCCTAACCTTAACTCTTACTGCTAATCTTAAGCCTTCACCCTTTACCTTAATCCTATCTTGTAAGCCTAACCCTAACGCTGACCCCTAACCCACCTGAACATTAACCCTAAACCTAAATCTAATGCTAGCCCCTTACAAAAACCTAACACCTAACCCCTGACACACTAATCCTAACTTCTAATTCCTAACCACTAAACTTCACTCAAACCTAAACCTCTAACCCCAAACACATAACCCTAACCATAACCCTAATTCTCACACTTCCTTCGTTCTCAGAGTTGACCAAGCCTACAATAGAGCCATGCCACGAGTGAGAAGAGGCTCTGCCTGAGTCCTGCATGTAGGTCTGGGCCCACGGTACGATGGTGTGGTGTTGAGGCGACCCAGTCTGCACCCTTCCCACCATAGATTAAACAGACCATGTGCCCTTAAACTAACCACTAAATCTAAGCCCTAACACTAAACCTAAATCCTAACCCTAAACCTCGGCCCTTATCCTAACGCCCAACAGTAACACTATACACTCACCCTAAACTTAACCCGTAACCCGAACCCCTAAATGTAACCCTAACCATTAACCCTAAACCGAATCCTAACCTCTAGCCATAACCATAACACTTAACTCTAAACCTAAATGTTACACGAAGCCTTATTCCTAACCCTAAGCCCAACCCTAACCCTTAATCTTAACCCTTACCATTAACCCTCACACTAACCCTTAACCCTAACCCTAATCCTAATCTTTAACCATAAAGCTAACACTGAAGCCTAACCCTGTGCCAAACGATAAAACCAAACCTTAACCCTAACCCTGAAAGTTAACCGTAAACGTAACTGTAACTGTTAAAAATAACACAAACCTTTAACCCTAACCCCTAAACCTAAGAGCCCACCCTAACACTAATCTTCCTCGCTAAACATTACCATAATCCTACCCCTAAATCTAATTGTCAGACTTCTGGCTTTCTCAGAGTTTAGAAAGCCTAAAATCCTCCCATGCCATGAGTAAAAGGGGGCTCTACCACTGTGTCCTGAATGAAACCCAGGAGCCCATATACAGCGTACGATAGAGTGGGTTCCCGGGGACAATCCCATCCCCCTAACCCCCGCCCCCCTACGCTAAGTATAAACACTACCCCTAACAGATAACCCTCACCCTGAATATAACCCCTGACCCTGATCCTATTGCTCACCTTAAAACATAAACCTCCCCGTAACCCTAACTTATCCCCTTATCTTAACCTTAATGCATAACACCCTGAGAAGAAGCCCCATCCCATAATTCTAATCCTAATCCCCAGCCATAACGATAAGACCTCATCCCTAATTCTAAAATGCCAAACCTAACCTTCACCCTACCAACAACCCTAACCCTAACCCTAACCTCTAACCCTAAGCCCTCACCCTATCACTAATCTTCAGCCCTAAACCGTACCGTAATCCTAACCCGAAATCTAATTCTCAG